>NC_056731.1:90823064-90895564 GCF_019279795.1 Protopterus annectens
ATATATATATATATATATATATATATTTACACACACACACATCCACACACACACACATGGCATCAAGATATTTCTGCTTCCTGGCCTCATGCATACGTTCATAATTCATATTTCACAATTTTCTCTTATTTTCCTCCTGTATGAAATGGATCATAGTTATAGAACTTACAAGCCACAACAAGCAGAGTTAGGTAGCAGAGGAACCAGAATCCTGACATGTGGATCGTGGCTCTCACTCCTGCTCTACAAGTCTTCCATTTCAGAGGATCAAATGTCCCTATAAGCCTATCAACTCCAGGAAATGATTTGGTCAATTGACCATCCAGGAGGATAAAGCTAGATGGTCAGCATTACTTTCATGAGAGGAATGGCTGGTTCTACTGAAATAAGTGACTCCCAGTTCTCCTGTAGTATAAACATTATATTATCTTTGAGCATTACACCATATGAAAAAATATTTGAAGTAATTTCTTCACAGAACATAAGAATTCACAATATTAAGAATGCATTTAAAAAATGGGAGGGTGGCCTAATGGGTAAGGTGTTTGCTTTCCAAACACAAGGTGCATGGTTTGAGTCTCACAAGCGACAATTGCCTAGGCTTAAAATGGCTCACAAGGGTAGTTAGCTTAATACTAATCTATGAACCTATAAATCTATTTGTGATCTATGATGCAGCTGCACTAAAACAAAATATGGCCTGTCTTACTCCATTTTGCTTTCTGTTTTACTTCACATACACATAAGCCTAGCATTTATCCTAACTGCCTTGCACCGGGTCTATGTACATTTGCATTACTGATATGAAAACTAGGACATTATAATTTTACCTTAATCACACATTGTTGCTGATCACTTAATTCTGCAATTATATTAACAATTAATTATATTAATGTTATTTGTAAAAACCTCTGTCATTGGTCTTTTGAGACTTGTATGTATTTTACTGTATTTGTGGTATTTGCTTTCTAAACTGCCTTTTTACATTCACCTACTTTTAAATGTTGACCTTCACTATTTACTACAGATCTGTGCCTTTCTTTAGCATGGTTCTTTATATGCAACAATCTGCTTTATACGTCAAGTGATGGTGCATAATGTTGAAATTTGACATGTTTAATCATTGCTATTATAGCAAACCTATCTCATCTTTTTTTTCATAACTTTGCATTTCTTTATTAGACTGACAGAGCATTGTGTCTCTTATTTAATCAGACTACAGGAAGCCAAGCACATGGATAACTGGCAGCTGATGACTGTTTTGTAAGCACACTAGTTTATGCATTTTTGATGACATTGCATTGATTTCTGACTTGTTTTCACTGTCTTCTTCACTGGTGACTTTACTCATGACAGATTTAGTGGTGTTGTTTAGGGCATCCTGTTTAGTAAGAAACTGAACTCAAAAACTATATATAGCACATCATGGCAATACTAAAGTGAACTTAATCATCTTCAACTGCACAATCTGAGCACTTGAACCAATGTTAAACTGATGGAATCCAGTGCAATATAAGTTAATCAATACTTACCAACAAACAAAAAAGTAATTCACCCACAGAAGAATGAATTAATAAATTTATGAATTAATTGATTAATTTAATGCTCATGATCCAGACAAGCTGGCTGGCCCATGGACACTTTTCAGCCATAACTTAGGCCACTTTACAAAGCTTGTTATAAACATATCATTATTAAACATATTTTCATTGTAAAAATGGATTTGCTACAGAGTCACTTAACTTCTTAGAAAAATTGTGCAGACGGAAATAAAATAAACATAAGTCTGCTTAATAGTTTTATCTGTAGTAAATGAACAACTCTTACTTTTGTTATGTGCAACATTACTGTTGCAAAGCTACAATGCTACAGATTTATATTGTACTAATACACATAGGGAAAATTAAAGGGCCGGATTCACGAAGGCTTGCACGGAGTCTAAGAGTAGAGTAAGATTCCAGACATCCAATATGTCTGCAGAGCGATCCAGCAACAGCCGGCAGAGGCATGCATGAGAGCTCCTAAAACTACTCTTGCACAGACAGTGTTATGTTATGTTATGCAAATTACCTCATTTGTTGCTGAACGCTATGCAAATGAGGTAAATTTGTGATCCAGGAAACACTAACCTGTCTGAGTAAGAGTAGAGTTATTTGCAGAAATGTACTCCGTTGGTAACGGAGTACCGTTCTGCAAATAGCAAAACGGAGCTATGACAGCTCCAAATAAAGGATGCATCCAGTTCAGGAAGCATGCCAACGGCCAAATATAAGGCCATTGGCATTTTAATCTTTTGCAAAATATTAAAAATACATTTTTTCCCCGATCTCCAATGTTTAAGAGCAGCGCCGTGTAAATGTGCAGTGCTATAAAAATCAGAAAATAAAAACAAAAAAGCCAAAAATAGGCATTTTATTAAAAATATTCCTCTGCCGTGCAGGTGAATGGCAGGCTGAAGACAACATGGCTATTGAGTAGGGGTTGCTAAGGGGGAAAGCTCAGTTTGAGAGATGTAACCAAGCATTAGTAGGCAATCCTCTGCAAATGAGGATAAGAATAGTGAATCCCAATTTTCCCTGTCATGTGAACCATGTCCCTAGAGTGTAAGTGTAGGATTAGGGAAGTTGTAGAGTAGAAGATAGGTGACATCATGAGGGGGTATGTATCAAAGACTGTAAGCCTATTGGAGCAGAGTGGCATGTAGTTACTCATGACTGGAAGAGGCGTGTCTACAGTTGTCTTAACTACAACCCAGAAACCGAAGGTGTACGCCGTGGATATCACTAAAGTTTCTTGCAAAGATGCTTACACTGTGTGCGCGCCTGTAAACCCTTCTAAGCCTGTGTGCGTGTGTGTGCACCCGTGTAAGCCTGTGTAAGGCTGTCTAAGCCTGTGTGCGTGCATGTGCACTCACCTAAGCCTGTGTAAGCCTGTGTGTGCGCGTGTGCATGGTGCTGCCCCCTGTGAAAATAGAAAGGGAAAATGAAGGAAAAGAAGTAGTAGGAAGTTAACCAAGGAGAACTAGCAGAGCTGCCAGGTGAAATCAATCAGAATCAGCCAATTACACAGGCAGTACACTAGCCCAGCCCAGCACTTAAAACTCTGCAAACAACATTCCCCCATGTTTTTCTCAGAAACACTGCAACACTGCAGTCTACAAAGGGAAGTAAAAACTTAAAAAGCTTAACTGAGACAAAAAAATATTAGGGGCTGCCATTGCTATTATAAGACAACATGTGCAAGATGCTGAGGGTGGTGCCATTGCGAATGCTGCTGAGCAACCCACAGTGAAGAGACGGAAAAGAATGTACAGACCCAGGGTAACCTACCAGGGGCTACATGAGCTGGTGATAGTGGAGTGCTATAGAGTGGACAGAGACCTCCTGCAGCAAATTGTTGAGCTGTGCAGGCCACACCTCACACAGAGAACCAACAGAGGGGAACCCATCCCCAGTGGAAACCAAGGTATGTGTTGGCCTAAGAATACTAGCAACAGGTACCTTCCAGAGACCAAGTGGTGATATGATTTGGATTTCACAGGCATCAGCATCCAGGGTACTGCACCAGTTCCTGAGTGCCATGTCAGCACATGTCGGTGATCATGTATATTTCTGCAGTTCCCGTGAGGTATTGGCCAGCAATATACGTCTCTTCCAGCAAATAGCGGAATACCCTGAGGTAGTGGGTGCACTTGACTGCACGCGCATACACATCAAAGCACCAGCTGGTGAGCGGGGCAGGGCCTACATCAACTGCAAGGGCTTCCACTCCATCAGCTGCCAGGTCATGTGCGATTCCCAGGGCATAATACTGAATGTGTGTGCTGGCTGCCCTGGAAGCTACCATGATTCCCATATCTGGCATCTGACGCAGCTGTACCAGACATTTGCCAATGGGGACATATCTGATGGTCACCTAGTGGGGGATGCTGGATACGCACTGGAGCCATGGCTGATGACACCCATCAGAAATGCACACACACCTGAACAAGAACTCCATAATGAGGCACATGTACAAACATGAAATGTAATCGAGATTGTGTTTGGGATGCTCAAGTCACAGTTCTGGTACATGTACACATCTGATGGAGCCTTGCAGTGCTCACCAACTACATGTACCCAAATTGTCATGGTATGTGCCATACTACAAAATATGATCCTGCGAAAACAGCTGCAGCAGGAACAGCATGGGGCAGGGCCAAACAGCCCCCCACCATTGCCAAGGCCTGCACAGGCACAGCATGATTTGGAGAAGGAACAACCTGAGCCTGCCCCAGTAGGCAGAAGGAGGTGTGCCCAGTATGGCTTGGAAAAGAGGCAACGCATAGCACATACACTGGCTCATTAGGACCCCTGGAAATGATACCTCTCTCTGACTCACACATAAAATAAAAAGGATGCCTAGCTTGACACTACCTGTTTCCACACATGTATAGGGAGTGTACTATGTGCATCCAACATAGGCTGACCTGCAGCACCACCTGAGGCATGATTGCCATATTTTAAGCAATATAAAGCAGTGCTAAGCAGCTTTTACCACTATTTAGTATATGTAAACAAAATAGCCCATGCTAACTAGCGCAACATCGGGCAAGGTCTGGCAAAGTCGGGCAAAGTTGAGCAATGTCAGGTAAACATGCTCATATTTGCTGTACTGTTCCTTAAGCAGTCTGGTCTGCCCAGCATGAAAATAAAAAACAGTGACAAGGCTTGAACCCATGATACTGTGCACTATAGTCACAGTACTGAACCACTAAGCCATGACAGCATTTCACTGGTACAGCCACAGCCGGACAATTGTACAGTAATGCAAACACAAAGAAATGCTGTAGCATGCCCCTTAAGAGGCATATGGGTAACCTCCCCCACAGGCCTATGCAGATAGAGAACAGCAGGCCAGGCGGTGTGATGTGGGTTGGGTATGCTATGAAGTCACGATCTAATATACGTTACAGTGGACGCTAAGATCTGTAGTACAGTAGTATGCCTCAAGCCAGTAAGATAGGCAACAGTACAGACTGAAATGGAGTACCTTACATAGCAAAGCAGGCTTAGCAAATGTGTATAAGTGTCAGGTGAACCCCTCATCCAATGTACACCCACAGTAACAATCCGGTGTACCCCCGGGTAGAAATGTACAAAGAATAGCTGTCCTCCCTGTATGTAGAAATGTTGATAAGTCTATGCAAAGTGTCCCATGGAAGCCCTGCAGGCACAGCATGATCCCTGTTGATTTATGACACAAAGCCCTGCTGTAAAAATACAACTTAATTTTCCACACACATATAGTGTAAATGTCTATAGCGGCCGTGCTCACACACTTCAACAAATGTAGTGGATTTCATTCAGCATCACACTGAAAGGTCATACTGGGCATGCTCACACACTTAGGCTAAATATGGAGGTGATAATAAGGGATCTATGGACAAATGTGGTTAGTCATCTCTACTTCTAGAAACACATTCACAAAGTGCTCAGAAAATCATGCTATGTGTTCACACAACCTGCCAAGGTCTGTGCATGTAGGTCAAAGGAGGTTCCCTCTACTCATCAGTCATCAGACCCGTCAGAGAGTACCACAACACACTTGCAATGAATCCAACTAGGCACCGTCAGCAGCTGGAAAGACCACTGAAGTACCTCACCAAGAGGATTACTGGCCTCAAACAGTTGCCCCATGCAACAAGACTGAATTTAACCTAATCTGTACTCTGTTGCATACTGTCTACTCAGGAGATCTCTGCACAACAGACAGGTCCATGTCATGGCAACACTCAGATCTGTTCTGAGTTACAGCTCAATGGCACTAAATATACAGACCCAACTGATATTGCCAACATCCTGGCAGATAGGATCAGTGTTAACTTTACCCCCCTCTCACCCATGAAAGAACACATCACTATAATGGAAGACTGCAAAGTTGCTGTCATCACGGCTGCACAGGTAAAAAACACTCTCCAAAGCCAGTATCACAGCAGCCATGGGATCAGATAACATCCCAGGCTGTGTTCTACACAAACCACAGAACAAACAGGCACCACACTGACGTACCATGTAAAGTCATAGCCATACCTCAGGCTTTGTGCCAGCAGAATGGCGGACAGTGACGGTTATCCCAAGACATAAGGGTGGAGACACCACAGACCCCAGGAACTAGCGCCCCATTAGCCTGATGAGCCTGCCCTTCAAGGCCATGGAATGTATCATCATACAACTCATAAAAAATACAGTTGTAATCCCCAAACCCTGGACCACAACCATGTTGGGTTTGTAAAATGCAGATCATGTCTCCTAAACCTGATAGATGACATTGAAGCAGTCACCAGAACCATAGACAAGGGTAAGGTGGTTCGCACAGCCTATGTAGATCCTGCCACGGCTTACAACACCACCCCACACTCTGTAAATATAGATAAACCCACTAAACGCGGTAAAAATTGCTATGTCACAAGATGGGTTGCCAACAGGCTTACTGACAGAACACACACTGTGAAAGTGGCAAACTCCATGTATGACTTTGGACCAGTGATGAGTGCAGTCCCACAGGGTCCAGTCCTGGGTCTTGTCCTGTTTAGTATTTACTTCTCTGAAGTAAACTTTAACATGGAAGGTCTGTGGCTACTGAAGTTTCCAGATGACTGCAAACTAGGAGCCATAATTGTAAACACTAAAGATGTGGACATCTTACAAAAGGGCCTCACTGAGACAGATGTATGTTGTCAAAGCCATGGGCTCAAGCTCACTGCCAAAATGTGCATTGTCATCCCCTTTGTTAAAAACTCTGTAGCCATGAGCTACAACATAGGTGGTAGTATACTTAACAGTGAAAGTGTGACAAGAGACCTTGGCTCACAGGTGGACAGTGGACACAACTGTGATAATCACATCCCCACAGTAGTCAGGAAATCCTCTACATCCCCACAGTAGTCAGGAAATCCTCCTATGTGGCACACCTCATCACAAAAGGTGTCTCATGCAGAATAGAAGAGGACATTGTTCCCCCTCTACTCATCACTCACTAGAACCATAATAGAGTACAATGCCCGTTTTGCTATGTACCTCACAAGACAACTACAACAACTGGAAAGCTTGCAGCAATACCTCACAAAGAGCATTAGTGGCCTGAAATACATGCCATACACAGACCATCTCAAAATGCTCCAGCCGTACTCCTTTACATATCGCCTACTCAGAGGTGTTCTCTGCCTAACATACAAAGCTATGTCAAACACAGAGCTGTTGGACATGCCCCACGTAAAACATTCACATTTCCTCTGATCTTCGGACTCAAAACCACGAAATACCAAAGGAAGGGGTGTATCCATTTACCTTATGGATACCACACCTACAAGTTAGTGGCACAGCATGAGGCCTTGGAGACCATGCAAGTGCAACTAAAATTGGGCAAAGCTGCTTATCAGATTGTAGCCTGCTACAGATCACCTACCTTGTCTCAGGAACCTCACTCAGTAGTCCTGAGAACAGTGGAAAATACAAAGGTCCTATCAAACACCATTATATGAGGAGATTACAACTACCCACAGCTGGTCACCATGCCCACTAGAGGTGACAACATACTTGACCTGATCATCACCAGCATGGGGTACCAGTGTACCACAACAGAGATAAACCCCTCGCTGGTAATATCAGATCATAAAGTAATCACACTGGACATCCACATCCCACCGCCCCCCCACCCCCCAGTCAATGAAACCACTGTAAAGACACTTGCAAAAGCAAACTGCACACTTCCCAAGACCAAAGTGGAAAGTTCCAAAGCCCCCTTGCTATAGGATAATACCATACAATCTGCCGAATAATGTACAAGTGCATCCTATGAGCATCTACAGGGATGCATTGATCGAGACATCCCAAATAAAACCAAGATGCACTCCTACAAAAATAAGAAACCAATCTGGTAGTCGTCACCCATAAGTAAGCTAGACAACAGCAGGAGGAAACGAACACATGATATAGCAAACTTCACAAAAGGAAAGGCATCACTGATCATTATTAGGAAGAAACAATGATTGCTCATAAAATAATCCAAGGCCAGTTTCTAAAGACAAATTGCCAAGGAATGTAAGAATAACAACCACAAAGCCTTTGTTAGCTATACCAAACATGTAGGTGGCAACTTCCAAATATGCTGTCAGCTACTGAAAAATGGCAGGAAATACACTGAACCAACTTACATTGCCCACATCCTGGGGGAGAGGTTCAGTGCAAACCCCCCCATCACCCCCAAAAGGGCCTGTGTCCATCCCAGAAGAATGCAGAGCCCCAGACTTCATGGACATGCAGGTAAAGACAGCCCACTCCAAAGCTAGGAACACAGCATCAATGGGACTGGATGGTGTCCCAGGCTGCGTCTTACACCAGCCCCAAAAGGAACTACACCCTCACCTACATTCACTGTCCAGACTCAATCGTACAACAGGCTATGTACAGTCATCCAGCTCCACAAAGGGGGTACCACAACAGAACCTGGAAACCATTGCCCTATAGGTCTACCCAGCCTGGTCTGCAAAGCTATGGAGCAAATTATCATGGAACCCATAAACCGAGACATTGGGGACCTCCAGACACTGGACTCTACCCAACTTGTCCTTGTTAAAGGCAGTTCCTGCCTCCTAAACCTAGTTGACTTATTTGAAACAGTTACCAAGGACATAGATGGAGGTGAAAGTAGTCCACACAGCCCACCTGGACATCTCTAAGGACTTTCTACACCATTCCCCACTCTGTCATCATGGACAAGCTTACCAGCTTGAACATTAACAGCTATGTCACAGGATGGGTGGGCAAGTGGCTCACAGATCAAACACACATGTTCAGGGTTGTGGGTGCCATGTCCGACTCTAAACCAGTCACAAATGGCATCACACAGGTCTTGGTCCTGGGACCCCACCTGATCAGTAGATACTGCTCAGAGGTACAGGCAAGCATGGGAGGAGTATGGCTGAACAGGTTTGCAGTTGACTGCTAACTCTGGTCCATAATCAACTCTATGGCTGACACAGACTTCCTCCAGAAGGGTCTTACAGAGACAGATACCTGGTGTCAAAACAATGCCCTCAAGCAGAATGCCAAAGAATGCATAGTCATCCCCTTTGGATAAAACATAGTGCACACAAATTACACCATAGGTGGTAATCCGGTAAGTACAGAACAAGTCATTATGGCCCTGAGGACACAGGTAGATAGTAAACTCTCCTTTGATCACATGGCCAAAGTGTTTAGACATTCCTTCTATGTAGCCCACCTAATGTAACCCACTTTGTCTAGTCTGATGATGTCACCATCCTACAAATATACCTGTGGAAAGGAGAACTCACAGTAATGTGTATAGTGTGTCATGTAAATGCATACTCCTGTAGTATCATGAAGTAGTTAGGTAGGGGGTTGAATCCTGCACTTGGAAAGTGTGTGTTTGTGTGTGATCTCCTTGAAGAGGAGGAACCTTTTTGGAGAGTAGTAAAACACCTTAAAAGTGGTTTACAAATCTTTCTCAAGTCTGATGATGTCACCATCCTACAAATATACCTGTGGAAAAGAAAACTCACAGGAATGTATATAGTGCATTGTGTTAATGCGTACTCCTCTGGTATCATGAAATAGTTAGGTAGGGGTTTGAATCCTGCACTTGACAAGTGTGTGTGCTCTCCTTGTAGATGAGCAAACTTTTTGGAGAGTAGTAAAACACCTTAAAAGTGGTATACTAATCTTTCTCAAGTCTGATAATATCACCATCCTACAAATATACCTGTGGAAAAGAGAACTCCCAGTAATGTGTATAGTGTGTCATGTTAATATGTACTTCTCTAGTATCATGAAGTAGTTGGGTAGGGGTTTGAATCCTGCACTTGCCAAGTGTGTGTGTGTGTGTGTGTGTGTGTGTGATCTCCTTGGAAAAGAGCAACCTTTTTGGAGAGTAGTAGTAGTTTACTAATCTTTTTCAAGTCTGATGATATCACCATCCTACAAATATACCTGTGGAATAAAAAACTCACAGTAATGTGTATAGCATGTCGTGTTACTGCATACTCCTCTAGTATCTTGAAGTAGTTAAGTAGGGGTTTGAATCCTGCACATGACAAGTGTGTTCATGTGTGATTTCCTTAGAGAGCAGCAGCTTTTTTGGAGACACCTTAAAAGGGGTATACTAATCTTTGTCAAGTCTGATGATGTCACCATCCTACAAATATACCTGTGGAAAAGATAACTCCCAGTAATACGTATAGCGTGTCATGTTAATGCGTACTTCTCTAGTATCATGAAGTAGTTAGGTAGGGGTTTGAAGCCTGCACTTGGTGAGTGTGTGTGTTCTCTATGTGGGTGACACTGGTGGTCAATGTGTTGTGAGTTTTGCTTTTACAACAATATGTGCATTGCACATGTCATGTATCTCTGTGGCAAATACATATACGTACATGTGACCTCAATTATTTCATAGGTGGGAACCCTGCTTTCTCCATGAACACATCTGTCTTCTTTGCCAGAGTGTGCTGCCGCTTTCTAGACCTTAGGTCACATCTGTATGCTTGTGACAAGGCCAGCCACTGCAGTGATCCCTGGCCTAGGTCATCCATGTCACACACACTCATTACGGTTTCTATTGAATTGTGTGAGGGTTTATGGCTGAGGTATATTACAGACCTGTTCAAACGCAGCAAAGTCTGTCAATGATGGCTATTCATTATGGATATGCCATGCAGACCCCTTATTGCTTATGTGATCCAACGAGGGATTTCCAAATACCTTTGGAAATGTGATTACCAAAGTAGAGATGACGTAACACTTGGCTGCATGTACACATCGGTACCTGTTCAACATGTTGGTGGCTACTACCTATGTGGTACTGCGGGGATACTATGTTTCATAAAGGTAGATGACTATGATCTGGTTGGCTTATAGCTTTACAGCATGGGTTTGACAACAGGTATCTGTCTGTATGATACCCTTGTGGAGGATGTGTGTGTCATCTGGAGAATGAATTTTAGGCCACAATATGCATTTCCAGAAGTGGACGGACATATCCCTACTGTGATTGCTTGTACCTAAGAGAGCTATATGGCAAACAGGAGTGGTCTCAGGAATGGGTGCAGGTGAATACCACTGGTTACTGGCATAGTATAGTACCTGAAGGATCCAAATGTTACTGTGTGTCTTATATCTGTGCGTCAGTTGTCAAGACATCATCTAACAATTGTTTATGGTCAGGCTGTTGAGGTTATGTATACTACCAGAATGCAAAACAATGACAGATAGTAACAGTATCACCCACAGCACAGTGTCAAACCATGTCATACACACATGTGTAGTCAGGTTCCGAAATGTGTGTAGTACAATACATACTGGCCACCAATAGAAACTATGGAGTGTTACTGTGTAATACAAAGCATGTCACCCTGCCCATGTGTCCACTATGCAGGTACATGCATACAGTGCACCTCCACCATGTTCACAACTGTACACCTGCAAATCTGTGCTACATACATCCCACACATACTGTCCACTCTGTAACACATGCTGCCAATACTACACACATCAGCCAAGTGGCACGTTGGCGGACAATACACTATTGGAACTAACACTGGTTTTAACAATACTACATTGACAATCATAGCTTTAATGCATCATGCCTGCTCAGCTACACCTTCAAGGATATCATTACACTCTACTGCTAACAACATGCTAACATTGCTATAATGCTGTAAAGTCACCCTGTACATCAGCACCATGGTAGCCTGTTCCTGCATCAATGTTACAGATGACAGGAGGTAGCACAGGTTTCATCATATGCACAGGGTGTGTTTTTGGTTTGCCAGAGGCCTACATTGAGCCATACAATTGATATGTGTGTGTGTGTGTGTGTGTGTGTGTGTGTGTGTGTGTGTGTGTGTGTGTGTATGTGTGTGGGCCAAGAGTACTGCTAAGGGCCAATGTTGATGTAATGTGTGTGGGTATGTGTTAGCCCTAGGTGTCTGTTTTATGTGTGTGTGTGTGTGTGTGTGTGTGTGTGTGTGTGTGTGTGTGTGTGTGTGTCTGCATGCACACAGTTCCACCATGTGGCTGCCATATACGGGGATTTGTGGGCCAGCCACAGACTGTACCTGCCAGGCTTTACAGATCACTGTCTCTGGCCATGGACACAGTACCTGTGCCTGGCAGGTGTGCTACTGACAATATCAGGTACTAAGCCAGACTGGGTATTATCCTCAGAGGTGGACAGATGTACACTGGACCCAGGTCCCTGTCCAGAATCACGTGCACGTGGTCTTCTAGGACGGTCTATGGACAGCCCACCCCCAACATTGCTGGGGCTGGTACTGGCACTACGGGAGTGGCTGTGGCTTGAGGGATGCCCGTGGTGACTGCCAACCGCTGATGTTGCTGGCATACGTCCACGTCGACGTCTCAACCGTCAAGCACTGTCCAGACACATGGACATGACATTGCGGAGGACATCTAATGTCTCACCCCAACGTCTATCAGTGACCTCAGTGTAATTATGGATGGCACCTGCTAGGTCACGGATACTGTCAGTTATAGTGGTGTTATGTGCCCTCTGTGCCCTTAGTCCCCGTCTGGTGTACCGTTCCATATGTGCCTGTGCCTCCATGACAGCCTGGAACATGCATGAGGTTGTAAGACCTGCGGCACATATGCCATTTTATGTCTGTAAGCCATTCTGTCCTGTCTGGTGGTATTATCTTTTGGGTTTTTATTTTTCTTTTTTATGTATGTCCACTCAACCTATTACTCTAAAGTGGTACATCTAAGTGGTTTTGTCTTCTTTACTATATCTCCCACCATCCATTCATCATAGCCTCTATTGGAAAAACATTCACCTAGGTGACTCACCTCCACTTCATATTGAGCTTGATCTTTAACAATCCTAGAAACCTTCCCCTTGTTGTGACGCCCCCAAGGTGTGAGTGGTGGTGTGAGGGATGCATACTATCATAGGATAACAGAGTGTTCCTCCAACACTCTTTTCTATATAAACTTGATGAGAAACCATCTTTATTTTGTGTCAGACAAACATCTAAAAAATCAATTTTCACCTTCGATGTCTTCATACTAAATCTGAAGAAGGTAGTAGTGGGGCATGATGAGTAGCAGTGCTCAGATGAGAACCCCTGGACATCTGCCTATGTGGTACCCTTCCAGGCATCTGGGTATGGGGGCTGTGTCGGGATGCATGTACCATAGATACCACACTGTCCTGGCCAATGATGACTGTACACTGTCCCTCAGCTAAGGGCATTGGTGATGGATGTATTGGCAGTATGACTGTGTGCATGGATGGGGTGGAAACTTGTGTTCTGTCGATTGGTAGCCCAATGACATACCCTGGCAAACATGCCTGTGCCTCAACACACCTATCCTTATCATCACTATTTTGCTCAGTGACATCAAGTTCCCTGCTGTAGTGAACCAGCCCAACATCAGCACCTGTGAGAGGAAGACAGGAAACACACTTTATAACCTGTACATGATGTCGGAACACATGCACACATGAACACATACACACATGCACACAAATACACTCCTCACTTAAACAGACACACACACACACACACACACACACACACATACATACACACACACACACACACACACCACCAGCAATCCAGAACATACTCAATAGTGGTTGATGGTGGGGTAAAGTATCACAAGCCAAACAGTCATATCACATGTGTCAGCATGCAGGACGTGTGTTGCTCAACAGCATGCAGTGCGGGTGTAGACAGCCCTTGCTAATAACAGTATACATGGCTCTGATGCATGTGTGTTGTTGTTCAGTGATTGGCCTCACCCTGGAACACAATGTGTACATGGACACAACATTGCCATGCAAGTATTGAAAGCTCTGCAATGTCCTGTGCACCATCACTCACAGGTATACATACCATGGCTGCATGTGTATCTGTGTATCACATAGATATCCATTTCTGATTAGAGTGTCTGTGTCCTTAGCAGATAATTTTGGACACAGGTTTAGCACATGCATGCTATGTATACACACAGGATGAGTGGTGCATGTATACCTGATGGAATACCATTGCTCAACATAGCCATTGTACAGTGGTTATGATGAATGTAGGACATATTGTGTACAAGCCAGTGCCAGCCATGACATGGCATGCTACAACACAACTGCAACATTAAACATCACACATACCCAATGTGTGTCATGTCACCTATACACTCCATAGCATTACACGACATATATGTGTCATTTTGTACTGATGGTGATTGCTATGCATATTGTGTATAGGTGCATATGTTTGCACACACAAAACAGTGAGGTGCATATCAATGAATGCTATATGTAGTACTGTGGTTACTGTAACTGGATGGGGTGTAGTACCATGAGCCGGCATCATGCAGCATCATGTGTTCACTCAAGGCTACTAATCTGTGCCAGACCGGCACCTAGCATGCTGTACCTGAACTGCAGTACCATGGCTACATTCACCATTTCACAACCAGTTGTTACATGGGTTTGTAAGGTGCCCAATAGGGAGCATTGCCTAACATAAATGTGTTATGTGTTGCAGAGTGTCACACAGCCCCATGATAAGCCCCTACCCCTCAGGTATATTATGTGTGCTGTGTGGATGACATTTGGGATACTGGAGTGTGACCTTACAGTGGGTGTCTGAATATGCCATGTGTAGCATATTAACGTGTACTGCATATGACAATGTTGTGTGCATGTGTATCGATTCTGCCTATCCAATGTCCACTACAGTTTTGCCACAATTGTGTGGGATGGTCTGTGTATTGCATGTGTTTGAGGCAACTACACATGTTACTGGGATGTGCATAATCTCACAGCAAACATGCACAGCATGCATTATGCGTAGGTGTGTTACGTGTACATGTCCTACACCTCACCTATGACATGCACATATGTCATGCAATATTAAATGTAGAACACACTCACCAGCATGGGTCTGCTGCCTTGCTGTTACACCAGAGGGACCTACAAGGATATGAGACAGTTTGTCAGTGGCAACAACTGTGGCATTGCTACTGTGTGTTTGCAGTCCTACAGTAGTACAACGGTAGACAGTCACAGGCCTACAGATTATGTTCCAAATTATCAGTATTGCACAACACCAGGCTCCACATCTTCTAACTACACAGTACACATCTCACATATGCATGATCTACCAATAGAGGTAACAGTAGTCTACAAATATGCCATGTTACCTGCACGCTCTGTGTCAACTCGCTGGGTGGCTCCGGCCTCCATGATGATACATGTTTGCTTCTGTTGTTGGCCAGGAGCCACCAGGCTGAGTAGCAGCTCCTCCACTCTGGTGAGGGGGGGTGGATGGCTACCCCACCACCTGTGGCAAGCTGTTGTCTACGGACATCAGACACACCCTGCTGGACATGTCTAAGTAAATCACTGCAGTGATGGCGTACCTGCTCATATGTCCAGTTATGCATGCCTATGTCATTTACCTGAAAGACATCTTGCCACAGTACAGTCCACTCATGGTGGTCCTGGCTGGTTCTTGAGAACAGCAGGGCATAGTGCTGAACTAAGCTGGTTGTGATCTGCTCATCCTCAGCTGGGCTGTATGTCGGATTGCGATGGTGAGCCATGACCCTGGAAGACAATGAAACAATATGTGTGAGCAAGTCATGTGGCACACTTAACATTCTAAAGTACAGATATCACTGAACTGCCATATATAGCAACCTATTGGCTCTTAGAGGATACACACTTTCAATACCACATATCAGTGTTCATACCACAACTGCCTGACAGTGCCTGGCATGCTCTATATATCAAACCATGTTCTGTACAGCAATAAAGAGAAACCAGTATGTAAGACTATACAACAGTACATGTCACACTGTATGTGACACAATGCACCACCTAGCCACAGGAGGTATATATCAAGCTAATGCATAATGAAATATGTCATCCATTGCAATGATTGTAAAGTCCAGTTACAGTATTACCAGTATACCACACTAGTTGTTGTTGGCAATCCACTGCCTAACATATGTGCACATTCGGTAGTGTAGGTGGCATACTGCTGTACTAGACTATATATGTTGCTAGGTACGCACTTATATCTTGTAACACACATATGACCGAGGGCATGTTACAGGCATACCCACACACACATCACACATACATACAAGACACAAAGGTATGGCAACCCAGATGAGCTTTACCTGTGTACCATACAGTACTGTGTGTCAGTACTTACAAAACATTATGCCTGAGGTATGTAATCTGTGAGGACTACAGGGAACACACATAACAGTGTTTCCAAACAATGTGGACATACACCACACTGTGCTGTTTAGGCATACAGCTTCAGGTAGTACTACAGTTCATATGGGATTTGGATTCACCAGCAATACCAATCAATAAGCATGCATGTACTGCTTTAGCCTACAATAGCACACCCCAGTCCACACCAAGGGACTACGTCAGACCGTATGCCATACTGCTTTTTCTGATTAGCAATAGCATACACATCTTTTGCTGGGATCAGAGCTAGGACACAAAATAGCATGACAGAAACAGTTTCCCACTAAGATATCACACATTGACAGAACCTCAACACATTCACCAACACATTCACCATCACACTAAGTCAACCTCACATAGCAATTATTGCAACAAGTAAATGTGGGTGTGTATCGGTTCATAGGTAGGTAATAGGCTATTGGCCCTAGGGCCTATAGAAGCCTAGCCATACGCTACCCTGGACTTTGACACACATGTAATCTAATTTCACATGCCCCTGTCCAGCAGAGCCACAGAGGTGATTACCGGTGTGTATTTCCTAACTCCCATCCAATCAGGATTATTCATGATGACTGCTAATGAGGAGCTTGGTTTGCTATTGATAGGTGGTTTGTTCCAGAGTACGGGATGTCTCTGAGATAGGAATCTATCCCTCCAGCATGTTCTGTCTATTGAGGTGACAAGGTTTAGGTCCCTAGAGCGTGTAGCTGGTAGGGATTGTGATCTGTTTACATGGAGCATGTCCAACACCTCTGGGTTTGACATAGCTTTGTATGTTAGGCAAAAGTCACCTCTGGGTAGGCGGTATGCAACACAGTCTAGCTTTGGTTTTGTGAGACTGTCTGCATAGGGCATCTGTTTGAGGCCAGTATTACTCTTTGTGAGGTATGTCTGTGGCATTTCCAGTTGCTGTAGCTGTCTTGTGAGGTACATACCACATGGGGCATTGTACTCTATAATGGGTTTTATTTGTGATGGGTAGAGGGGAACACTGACCTATATTTCCCTGGATGACACACCTTTTGTGAGGAGGTGTGCCACAATTACAGATTACATGACTAGTGTGGCACTGTGATTATCAAAGGGGAGACTACTGTCCACCTGTGTCCCATGGTCTCTTATCACACTTTCGGTGTTAAGTAGACTACCACCTATGTGATAGTTCATGCGTAAGGAGGTTTTGCCAGAAAGGATGCCAATGCAGTTTCAACATTGAGCTTGAGTCCATGGCTTTGTCACCAGGCATCTGTCACAGTAAATATGACCCTGTCTCTCTCTCTCTCTCTATATATATATATATATATATATATATACATATTAACATCCATTGGTGTACATATAGATATACATATAGGCACATATACAGTCCACATTTCATGGTGGGAATATCAATTATGTGAAGGTTGTGAGGTATACATTTATGTAATAATATTGCACAGTGTTGTGCGGAATGCATTGAAGGTGTTCTCAGCCCATGTAGCTTTAGCAGGCCTCACTGGCTGCAACACTGCAAACCTGACAAATCATACCACAGCGTTTAACCACCACATGTCATATACCAGCACTGTATGCTGTCTTGTTTGCCACACACTACAACCTACATAGAAATATGCACATAACAACCTTCACCAACATATATATGTCCACCCTTCCAAACAGTTGCAGTACGTTCCTTGCTCTATGCACATGTACAGATGCTAATATATATGACACAGACTGATCTCTCCGTATGTGTGTGCCATACACACACATGGTCCACACTGTTATAAGTCCGTGGACCTCATGGCTGACCTGTTGGGCCTTGCTGCAACATGAACAGGTGTCACGTGAGTGCACAGTAATATTAGAGGGTGTATATATAGCTGCAAATGCTAGATTAGCATACTATCCTGGTACAGCTGTTGCCAATGCTAAGCTACACGTTAATATAACTATCATGCATTTGTTACTCTGTCACATCCATGTTTATATAACTGCATGCACTACTCCCCCAAACAGACATTGTACACACTACTGTACAGAACACAGATAACATGGATCAGATGTTTGACATTTAATGCTGAACTACATATGTCACAGTCATATCCCACTGCACACAGCTACACACTGATTTCTCCATGGCAGTAGTTATGGAGGGCATCTGTGCATAGATACATACTGCTGCCACATACGGATGATTCAAAGTATGTAGAGTACTCTTCAAAAACATCTACTACATGCCAGTAAATACATATCTGTTACATACCTTTCCTTTGTATGTGTTTGGATTTGTCAGTTCCGTGTGTTTTGTATATATTTTTTTTATATATATATTTCTTTTAATATTTTTTTTAATATTTTTTTATATCTTTTTTTCTTTTCTGTTGCTGTTGCTGTTGCTCTTGTTGTAGATGTTGGTGTCTGTCTGTGTGTCTCTCTCTCTCGCTTGCTCTCTCTCTCTCTCTCTGTAGCTGCAATGAAATGATTGCATGTGTGGACAGCAAGTACAGCCTGCTTTTATAGGTATCTGCACATGTGCATGTGATGGCCTCAGCACCAATTGGTGGCCACCATTTGGTAATTGCATGCAGCCTGCTCTGTGGTAATTGCAGTACTCACTGTCATAGCAACCCAATGCTATAAATTGCTAGGTCAAGTAGGCATAGCCCTTTCAGTTTTCCAAAGTGGGGCCAATGCTTGTTTGCTGTGGACACCATTATGTAAGTCAGAAGGTTGGTATACTTCTTATATCTGAAGCTAGGGGTGTAGCCAGTGATTTGAATGTTGCACTCAGACCTGAATGTTGCCACTTCCAGTACACAGTTGTCAGTGTAGAATTGTACTCACCCCTACAATTGCTAACACAAGATACATGGGAGTATGTAGTTTCTTTTCTACTTATACATTTAGCTGCCATACATACGTAGTTATTGAGATGTATTCATTTGGCACATGATCTGTTTGTGAACTGCTATACTGTGAGTATTAATGTACTCACTTCTGCACAGTTGGTGATTTTTTATTGTTGACATTAGCACAGGATGCTCATGAAAACTGGACAATTCCAGTACTGAGTATGCCTACCTACATCCTTGCTGGACCCTGAACACACATGTATTTTGTATGTTTGGGTGGGGATTGTCCTGCTGTGATACTGTGTGGGGGTTGTAAAGTGCTGCTGTAACGTTATTTACTGCTAGAATGTCTAGTTCTGTTATCACAGTCATGTAATGCAATTCCACAACAACTGCTGGTAAAGTTCCACAGAACAGGTTTTGTGTTATGGCATTCCTATCTTTCCTTTACAATCACTCATTCTGATGCATGATATATATATTTCAACAACAACCTGTTGTATATCTACTGTGGCTTCGTGGTACTTCATGCAATCTAGTGTGTCCAAGGTCTGGGGTTCAAGACTGACAGTGGTGTTTTATTTTGCTGCTGAGCAAAACAAGGGCTCTCACATGCAGGGTGTCTAAGGCACTTTTAAGCAGTTATAAGCAAGTTTGTGTGAAGCTTAGCAATACTAAGCTAAGCGCACACTCGCGCAAATCCACTAATTACTGCTTAAAAGTGCTTAATCCCGCTAACCCCCGCGCTCATTTCTTTGAAAAAAAGAAAATGAGGAGATAGGAAAGTGGTGAAAAAGGGGCACAAAGAGGGAAAGACAGTAGGGAAAACAGCTCAGGATGTGCAGGACGGGTGTAGGGAAGGTCCATAGCTGCCCATTTCTTTAACAGCTGTGCATATGCTAGTAATTTGGAGGGAAATTTGAAACCTTTCACCCCTGAGAGAGGGGAGAGAACAGCAAAGTATGTTGTACTGCCAATTAAATATCAGTTTATGTGTCCATCAGACATGTGTGCAAAATGGGCAGCTATGTATGGGGCATAATTACTTTTGGGAGCAGATTGCCCTTTTTTTTTCAGGTGAGAGTGGAATGTGGGGTAGTGGAAGTAGGTATATTTGGTGAGGTAGATTGGGGAGGTAAACAGACAAGACAAACAAGACGCATACAGGGGCATAATATGAAATGTGGTGGGTGAACAACATTGACGGGGAAGAATGTTTGGAAATTGCAAGCCCATGAGCCCACAGATGGCAACAGTGGAACTGAGATCCACACCCATGGGCAGTCACCAATGCACCTTCACAACCCAGAGGGTGGCTGTGCTGGGGTCTGCATAGGAGGGGCAGGCTCACCCATGAGTCATGCCACATGTGCCTCAAGCTGGCATAGAGGATCAGCGACTGAATGCTCAATCTCCCTACACACCACAGCCCGGACCATTCGAAGGGTGATAGGTGGCCTTCCTCTGGCCACGCTTGCAGAGGGGGGGTTAGCCCCCTCCCCTGCAGTGCTTCCACCTGAAGGTAGCACAGGGCCAATGGAGGAGGAGGTCCCGGGCTGGGCACCGGACCTACTGGTGCCAGCTGCCATCGCCAGCTGAGGTGGGACAGGTGGGCCCGCTGGGACTGACCTTCCCATACATTCTATGTTTAGGAGGATGTAATGACAATATGGGTTGGTAACAGCCAACAGCATTCCAAATTAGTTGTAACAGCATGCAGTAATATTCCCATTAACCCAACACACCAGAGTTCCAACAGTTGAACAGCAAGCATAACACATGCATATATAGAACAACAGTGGACATTCCAACAGCATGCAGGATTGATTGGTGACAACAGGCCATCAAGATTGTGGTATTTGAACAGGGCACATGCATCAAAGTAAATGCAGATATTTATAAACCAATAGGACATATGCCCCAACAAATGTTTTGAGATTAGACATACCCATTGAGGTGTGGAATTGCATTGTTTATGCACATACAGTAGGGTGTAAAAAGATACCTCTATTAACAACATATATGTACTTATAGTTTACACTACATTCCTATTGACTGCAGGTATATATCCCGTACATGTCTTATTACACTAGGCAATGTCTGTTAAATTGTCAAATGGGTTTTGATAGTTCCTTATATACCTGACCTGTATCTAACAAACTGTCCAGGATGCAGATGTTACTGCTATGTATTTATATATTTTATTTATATTTGTATATCTACATATCTGGATGTGTTCAGGTGACATTATCAGTTATATTTTAACAGCCCCCTACATTTCTAGCAGCACACTGACATTTCTGGGGAACACAATAACAAGCTACTCATGTGCCAGATTTACCTATACATGCCAGCCATGAATCAACAGTTGAGGACTGTATATATGCTTAACAGCTACTGGCACACCCTTCATCCACTTTCTATGGGCTTACCCAAGTGTGGGTTGGCAGCACTTAATGCAGCAGTACTATTTCTATAATGCAAGAGTACAACAACATTTTGAAGAAAGTGACATGGACACACTCCAGGAATTATACCTTTATTAATTACATTACATACTTTTATAGAGGCTCTCTCATTTATTTGATATATCAGTACATGCAGAAGACTCATTCAAAATGTATTATACCTTTATTAATAGGTTACAACACTCTTTTTCAGGCTCTCTCACTTATTTTATATAACAGTACATGCAGAGATGTTATTCAAGACTTATTATACCTTTATTATTGGGCTACAACACTAATACATGCAGAATAATTACTAACCTGCCTGGTGGCGCAGCCTTAGCAGCCCATCTGCATAGGCTTGCTGATTCACAGCACGGACACCTGCAGTTGTGAAGTAAATTAAGTGATATTGAGACATACCTATCCATAATATAGACTACAATAGCAATTCTTACATAATTCATTCCATGGCTACCTAGTCAGTAGTGGGGCATTTTCCATCCCACGAGCCTCCTGTATCCACTGGTTCAGTCGGTCCTCCTTGCGTCTCTTCAGGTCTGAGTAGTGGTGTCTGACCTGCTCACCAGTCCGAGGGACACCTGTGGCACTGGGGAGATCACGTGCAAGACAGTTCCAGGCTTCCGCTTTGTATTCAGTGCCCTGGAACTGGCCCTGCAGGAGTCTGGCATCATGATTATGGATGAGGAGCCAAATCATCACTTTTGACTCCTCAATGCCACTCATTAGATTCGCAAGAAACTCCAACACCAGCCATGCTGCCTGCAGATGGGAGCTACAACCAGTTATGGCAAGTATTCCTGCCTATGGGGCTTAAATATGCCTCATTTCCCACACTTATTTGTGATTGGCCAGTTTTGAAAATTCTCAGCTGAAAGCACACCGGCCTAGCACTGGGTAAACTTTCATTAATATGTATATGTGTGTTGACAGTGCATGAATATCAAAAGCTGTCATTGCTTAGTGGTTCAGTACTGTGATTATGGTGCACAGTATCCCGGGTTCAAGGTCTGTCATTGATTTTTATTTTACTACTGGCCAGACCGGCTAGGATGTGTGGCTGTGTTTAGCCAACTTTGCTCAACTTTTCCCAACATTGCTCTACGTTGCTCAATGTTGCCTGACATTGTGCTAGTTAGTGCAGTGCGCAGCTATGTGCAAAACATGTTTTGTTTGCGCTAGTTGGCGCGATGCGCAGCTCCACGCAAAGCCATTGTGCTAGTTAAAGCAGTGCTAAGCTATGAGCATTCATACTTAAATGTGCTTAATACTGGTAAACTTTGCTTAGCAGTGCTTCACATTGCTTAAGATATGTTACTTATGCATTTATCAGTATGCATAACTAATTTACCTTCATATATATATATATATATATATATATATATATATATATATATATATATAATATATATTTCTCACTACTACATAGGCCATTTCAATGCTTTTTACTAAAATTTAAAAGATAAATGTCAGAAATAATTTTTCTATACCGGTTTCCTACAGAAAATAGAAAGGGAAGTGGTGGGACTCAAACCGGGAATGCCTCCTCTTTGTGCGAAGGCTCTACCACTGCGCTATTGCTATTTGGCTTAATTTGCATATACGTTTCTTATTATCCTCTTCGATCTTTAAACTACTAACTGTAGCTAAGCGATGGACAAACCCGCGCAAATACAGGCAGCTATATCGGGAATAATAAAAAAAACGAGGAAAGTTTTACATTTTAGAATTGTACAGGGATTTAGAATGTGGGGGAGTATAGTGTTGGGTATGTACACATTTGAGCGGACTCGCTCATTTTAGTTGACATTTTCAGATTGAGGGACTTGCAGGGGCGTGATTTTTGGACTGCTCTGCAGTCTGACATGCCCCCTGCACTCGTGCATGCTCCTTGTTAGCCTTAGAGTTGAGTCAGCGTACTCTCATGAATATGCATGGTGCACTGATGTCATCCTCTTAGCTGCAGTTTCCGAGTAAGACTTATTTAGTCTTACACAGAGGATTAGTGAATCCCGGCCAAAGTATAGTGATTAGGTCAGTTTGGCTAGGACAGCAGTACAAGTCTGAAGTGATTTAGTCAGAAATCACTAAAAATTTCATAATTACCTGGATTTATGTTAAAGTAAGAAATGAGGGGTTGTTTGCAGCAGGACACAATTTAAAATGTTTGCAACACATACAGACAAAATGATTTAATTGTGCAACAAAATACTGTTAAGTGCTGTGTCTTGTTTGATTCAATTCTTTTCAGTATTGTTAAGTATCACATGTAAATAACTATTCCAAACAGAACAATCACTACCACGACATGTTAAAAAACACTGCTGATGCTCTGCAGGACAATGCATTACATTGGCAAAATCTTGTTTTCCTATATAATGGAAGTATGTTTTAAACTTTATCGCTGAAACAGATCATACTTTCTTTTTTATACCACTGCAGTGGCCTGTGAAATTTTTATTGGCTTGCTTGTTAGGCTTGACATCTACACTGCCTGACCACAGTAACATCCCCGGAGTCATGTGGATTGTTTATATATCGTGTAAGTCACTTGTTTTTGATTAAAATATGAGGAAGTTTTTGACTACTTTTTTATATATAGATTTTAAATAACTTATAATATTTCAAGGCTTTATAGACAGCCTGTTTTTCTATCCTTATTAGCTTAAGGATAACATTATAGTGGCTGGAAATTTTGTGATTTTGATTTTGTACATTAAATTTGGATTGGTACTCATAGTCGCTTACGCAAACGAGATAGGGGTATTCCTGCTTATTATGAATAAACATAGCAAAGAGAAGATTCACAGAAGCCATTCCACTAATGCAAAAGGCCTTAAAAAAATAAGGAGAGGCAAATGAATAATTCTGATAATTGTACTATGCTAATGAGGCAGTTTTGCAATTCATAGTCCAAAATCTCTGTGGTATCCATGACCGTCATTAAAAGTGATGTTTTGCCTTTGATATTGGAGTTGTAATCCATGAAATTGTTTGTATAAGTATGCACAAGGACTTCCCTGACACACAGATGGACTCTTTCACCCGACAACCCATTCACCAATTTGTATTAAGTATACACAAGCACTAAAATGACACAATAAATGATTTTGCCCAGTGATCAGTTCAGTAGTCTAACCCTGTATGCACAAGCACTTCCCTGACACATAAATGAATTATTTCCCCAAGCGACCACTTCAGGAGTATGTCCAGGTATGCACATTGCATCAAAATGGACATTTCTAGAAGGGACTACTTCAGTAAAATGTCCAGGTATGACAAGCACCAAAATGAAACAATCATCTAAGTGACCCCTTCAGTAACATTTCCTAGCATGTGCAAGCACCAAAATGAAACACTTACCCAAGCAACTCCTTCAATAAAATGTCCAGGTATACAGAAACACTGACTAATCTCCCCTTCCTTCTCCATATTCTCCATGAAAACTGCTGCTTATCAGCATAAATTCAGGACTATTTACACATTTTGTATGCAAATGAGTTCATTATCAATTCAGGTCTATGAATCAAACTCATACACATATGTATAAAGCCTCTTAACAGCATAATAGTGGTCCCCCTATGTCTTACCCATTAAGCCTGTTATGCTTTTGTGATATGGGGGTGTGTTTACATCAACTCTTTAGATCTTTGTACCCCTGCAATACCAGGCTACAACTCTTACCACACTTTTCGGCCACCAAACCAAGACCAAAACACTAAAGGTGGAGGAGCGTCCATATTCACCAAGGATATTCACACCTCCAGGCTAGTTGCCCAACACAATGCATCTGAAATTCTCCAGGTGCAACTAACACTAGGTAAGACTGCAATCCAAACTGTAGCTTGCTACAGATCCCCCTCCATGCCCCAAGATTCTCACTACACCTTTCTAAACATACTGGAAATATTAATATGCAACCAAACATCCTAATACTGGGTGATTTCAACTACTCTGCCATTAACTGAGAAAACTACTCAGGTACCAACATCTTTTCCCAATGGTTCTTGGAATTCATAAATTCCAATGCCATGGATCAACTAATCCATTGTCCCACCAGTGGCTCCAATATCCGAGACCTGATCATTACTGACATGGGAGATAGATGTTCCACACCAGTGGTCACCCCTTCATTGGTCAGGTCTGACCATAAGCAAATCACTCTTGTCATCCACATTCCATCCCCACCCCCCAGTAAGGAAACCTCCGTAAAAAAACTTCTCCAAAGTCAACTTCATGCTACTTAAGTCAGAAATGACAAATGTCATGGCACCCATGTAGATGGGAGCTGAAAGTTCGACTGCTGAATCCTACACTAAGGCACTGTACAGGCACATCCACTCATGCATGAATTTTGCCATCCCAAATAGAACAAAGATGCTGTCCTCCAAAAAATGAAGCCAATCTGGTGGTCCCCTCCCATAAACAAACTATACAACAGAAGGAAGAAACTGTTGCAGAAAAGAGAAAAATCCCAGGATGCAAAAAACTCCTTTACAAGCCTTAGTAAGAAGCTGAGATCCCTCATAAAATCCTTCAAAGCTAGTTATGAAAATAAAATTGCCAAAGATTCCAAAGACAACCACAAGGCATTCTATAGTTATGTCAAGAATCTAAATGACAATGCTCAGATCTGTTCTGAGCTACAACAGAATGGCATTAAATATACTAATCCCAAGGATAGTGCCAATATACTGGCAGATCGATTTAGTGCCAAATTCACCACCCTCTCACCCTTTAAAGGGTCCATCTCAATACCAAAAGATTGCCAAATTCCAGTAATCATGGCCACACATGTAGAAACTGCACTATCCAAAGCTAAGACTACAGCATCCATGGGACCAGATGACATCCCGGGCTGTGTACCACATGAACTTCAAAATGAACTGGCACCTCACCCAAGTGTCATGTTTAATCATACCCTCACTTCAAGCTTTGTGCCCACTGAGTGGTGCACAACTACATTTATCCCACTCCACAAGGGGGGATCTGCCTTGGATCCCAAGAACTACTGTCCCATCAGTCTGATGAGCCTGATCTGCAAGAGCATGGAACACATTATCGTGGAATTTATAAACAAAGACACTGGCAACCTTCAAATACTGGACCCCACCCAGTTTGGGTTCGTGAAAGGCCGATCTTGTCTCCTGAACCTGATTGACTTCTTCGAATCAGTCTCCAGAGCTGTGGATGTGGGTAAGGTGTTCCACACAGCCTACCTGGACCTCTCCAAGGCCTTCAACACCATCCCCCACTCTGGGATCATAGATAAGCTTACTAAGCTGGGCATAAATCCCTACATCACTCAATAGGTTGCCAACTGGCTTACTGATAGAACCCAGACTGTAAAAGTAGCCGACTCCAAATCCAACTCCAAACAAGTGACAAGTGGAGTACCTCAGGGTTCAGTCCTGGGACCGCTCTTGTTTGGCATCTATTTCTCTGAAGTACAGGCCAACACTAAGGAACTCTGGCTAACAAAAAGTTTGCAGATGACTGCAAACTGGTAGCCACTAATGAATCCCAAAATGATGTGGATATTCTACAAAAGGGCCTTACAGAAACAGATGCTTGGTGCCAGAGCCATGGGCTCAAGCTTAATGCCAAGAAATGTATAGTTATCCCCTTTGGGAAAAAACATGTACCCATAAATTACCACATAGGTGGCAGTACACTAAACACCAAAAGTGTGATGAGAGACTTAGGGACACAGGTGAGCAGTGGTCTCACCTTTGATAACCACATTGCCACAACAGTCAGGAAAACCTTCTATGTGGCATACCTCATCACTAAGGGTTTTTCATCCAGAAAAACTGAGGTTGCTATCCCACTGTACTCATCTCTCATTAGACCCATTATAGAGTACAACACCCCATTTGGTATATACCTCACAAGACATCTGCAACAGCCGGAAAGGCTGCAGAAATGCCTCACTAAAAGTATTACAGGCCTAAAGCAAATGACCTATGCTGACCATCTAAAAAAACTTCATCTATACTCTGTGACATATCGTCTACTCAGAGGCGATCTCTGCTTTACATACAAAGCCATGTCAAACCCTGAGCTATTGGACATGCTCCACTTAAATCCTGATGTCTCAGAGCCACACGCTCCAGGGATCTAAACCTTGTCATCACAATGAGCAAAACAGGCTGGAGATATAGGTTCCTGACCCAGAGACTCCCCAGACTCTGGAATAGACTGCTCATACATGCCAAGCAGAGTGCTTCCTTGGCCCTCTTCAAAAGAAACCTTGACTATTGGATGGGAGATAGGAAATTCACTCCGGGGATCACATCAGTCACCCTGCTAAACAGGGGGGGCCAGGAAAGTAAATATTGTGGGAAGAAATATCCAGGGAATTGTTTGGCTAGACTTGTATAGGTCCTAGGGCTGATAGCCTAGCACCAACCTATGAGCATGCTCACATTCAGGGATTTGCATATCCATGTAGTGGTGCTCTTTGTGGATCACTTCTTTGAAAATGGGAAGCCCTGGACTGTAAGTACTACCCTTAGTCTTTCTGTATTCTCATCTTGGATTGTCTATCAGATTTACATTATTAATTTTTTATTTGATGTTATTGAGTATTATGGTTCCTTTTAAAATCCAGACTGTTTTTATGTGTATTACATTCTGTATAAATCTAACACACTGCATTTTGGATAGAACCTTTACCAGCTGATCAGGGAGCCAACCAAAATATCACTTGTGTTCTATTCAAAAGTGCAGTGTTTTGGATTTGTATAGTTTTATTGGGCTACATTTATTTTGCTCGGTTGTTTGATGCTATATTCTGTTTTGAAATGTTTATGCTTTGGTGAGAAAGAGTATTTCATGTTTGTATTCTCCAGTATAATCAATTATTCTTAGCCTTGTTTACTGTTCTGTGTGCTGATTTTAGTTTGATGCATTACATCAATGACAAATGCTTTGTTTTACATGGGACCTTTTTACCCTAAAGCAGTATGAGTTCCTGTTTGCTCCCCAATGAGTTTCTGATATATACCTGTGACACAGCATTGCTAGGAAGTACATCTCTCCTTTACTGAGGATCAGCTCTCTAATTTTGCTATTTTATAAAAGTGACTAAATTATAGCATCGAAAGGGAAAATATAAAGTTCACTAAAGCACAAAACACGAGGTTCTGCTAATACATGTCATCATAAAATCTTCACAAGTTTTTTACCTATCCCCTTATCGTCTGTGGACACAAAATGGTTAGACTTCATAGCTAAGGTTAAGGATCAGGTTATAGCACTTGAATATGTACTGACACAAATTGTCAGACCATTTTACTTCCATTTGAAGAACATCAGGGTTAAATATCTCATATGGTCTGCATAAATAGTAACAGATACTCATGTGCTTGTATTTTTACATTTGAACTTTTGTAGTACTGTTAAGCAAGAGCTGTCAGACAAAGAACATTCTTATATTCACTATATTTGGAATTTCACAGTAAGATTACTGACTAGATAACCTACGTTTTGTCATATTATGCCTGTCTGCAGATCAGGCCTTCGTCCCTGCTCTACACTGAATCTTGGCTTTCTATGTTTAAAACTCAGTTTCTGATATCTGTGAGGACTGAGATCCATTCATTAGCACAGTATTAGGCATAGTATTAGGCTGAAGCCAACCACCTGTAAGCAAATATGTTATCATTGGTCATAGGTCCATAGGTGCTAAACTAAGCTATTGGTCTGTGAGGATCTTAAGAAGCCTAGCCTTACATTCCAGTAGTAGTCCTTATATTTTACATATGAATAATTCAGAGGTGGGCCAAACAAGGATATGTTCAGAAATGTATATGTCTCCCCTATCCATGAGGGTCAGGAGTGCTACACTGGAGATGAATTTGTGGTTATCCATCAATTTATCCAAATTGCATTTGGATTAAGTAGGAGAAGTACTTTGCTTTGTGTGGAGTAGAAGATGATTCCGTAGAAATGGTATTCTCTATGATAAAACATGCTATGTCTATTTTGCAAAAGATACTGAGATCCTTTGAATGGGTGTCTATGATATGGCACTCATTACACACATATATCAATATACATATACACACATACATCTTCTTCTTCTCTTTTGGCTGTTCCCATTAGCGGTCGCCACAGTGGATCATCTGTTTCCATTTCTTACTGTCCTCTGCATATTGCTGTGTCACACCAACCACCTGCATGTCCTCTCTCACCACATCCATAAACCTTATCTTAGGCCTTCCTCTTTTCCTCTTACCTGGCAGCTCTATCCTTAGCATCCTTTAACCAATATACCCAGCATCCCTCCTCAGCACATGTCCAAACCAACATAATCTTACCTCTCTAACTTTGTCTCCAAACCGTCCAACCTGAGCTGAACCTCAAATATACTGATTCCTAATCCTGTCTATCCTTGTCACACCCAGTGCAAATTTCAACATCTTTAACTCTGCCATTTCCAGCTCTGACTCCTGCATTTTTGTCAATGCAACCGTCTCCAACCCATACAGCATAGCTGATCTCACTACCCTCTTGTAGGCCTTCCGTCTCACTCTTACTGGTACCCATCTGTCACAAATCACTTTGGACACTCTTCTCCGCCCATTTCACCCTGCCTCTACTCTCTTCTTCATCTCTCTTCTACACTCTCTATTACTCTGAAGTGTTGATCCCAAGTACTTAAACTCATCCACCTTCACCAAGTCTACTCCCTGCATCCTCGCCATACCTCTATCCTCTCTCTCATTCACACACACATATTCTGTCTTAGTTCTGCTGACCTTCATTCCTCTCCTCTCAAGAACATATCTCTACCTCTCCTGGGTCTCCTCAACCTGGTCCCTACTCTCACTACAGATCACAATGTCATCTGCAAACATCATAGTCCATGGGGCCTCATGTCTGATGTCATCTGTCAACCTGTCCATCACCATTGCAAATAAGAAAGAGCTCAGAGCTGATCCTTGATGTAATCCCATCTCTACCTTAAACACATCTGTCACTCCCACTGCAGATTTCACCACTGTCCCACTACCCTTGTACATATCCTGTACCACTCTTACATACTTCACTGTCATTCCTGACTTCCTCATACAATACCACAAATCCTCTCTAGGCACCCTATCATATGCTTTCTACAAGTCCACAAAGACACAATGCAACTCCTTCTGACCTTCTCTACATTTCTCCATCAACACTCTCAGGGCAAACATCACATCTGTAGTGCTCTTCCCTGGCATGAAACCATTCTGCTGATCACTAATCATCACCTCCCTCCTTAACCTAGCTTCCACTACTCTTTCCCATAACTTCAAGCTGTGACTGAGCAGTTTTGTCCCTCTGTAGTTACTACAGCTCTGCACATCACCCTTATTTTTAAAAATAGGTGCCAAAACACTTTTTCTCCACTCTTCAGGCATCCTCTGACTTTCCAAGATTTCATTAAACAATCTGGTTAAAAACTCCACTGCCATTTCTCCTAGGCACCTCCATGCTTCCACTGGTATGTCATCTGGACCAACAGCCTTTCCATTCTTCATCCTCTTCATAGCTGTCCCTATTTCCTCCTTGCTAATCTGTTTCACTTCCTAATTCACTATCCCCACATCATCCAACCTTCAATCTCTTTCATTCTCTTCATTCATCAGCCCCTCAAAGTACTCTTTCCATCTGCTCAACACACTCTCCTCACTTGCGAGTACATTTCCCTCACTATCCTTTATCACCCTTACCTGCTGCACATCTTTCCCAGCTCAGTCCTTCTGTCTAGCCAATTGGTACAGGTCCTTTTCTCCCTCTTTAGTGTCCAACCTTTCATACAACTCTCCATATGCCTTATCCTTAGCCTTCTCCACCTCTCTCTTTGCCATGCTCCTCATCTCCTTATACTCCTGTCTACTTTCTTCATCTCTCTGACAATCCCACTTCTTCTTTGCCAGCCTCTTCCTCTGTATACTCTCCTGTACTTCCTCATTCCACCACCAGGTCTCATTGTCCTCCTTCCTCTGTCCAGATGTCACATCAAGCACCTTTCTAGTTGTCTCCCTTACTAGCTCTGCTTTAGATACCCAGCTATTTGGTAACGCTTCACTGTCTCCTGGTGCCTGTTTTAACTCTTACCTGAACTCCACCTCACAATCACCTTTTTTCAACTTCCACCATTTTATATAAATATATATATATATATGTGTGTGTGTGTGTGTGTGTGTGTGTGTGTATATATATATATATATATATATATATATATATATATATAGAGAGAGAGAGAGAGAGAGAGTTCAGCTCACATTTTCAGACCATGTAAATGCAGCAAACTACTGAGATTAAACAAATCCGAACTGAATTTTTTTCTATTTTTTCCATCCTTTGGAAACCAATATTATTGTCAACAAGATCTCAATGATCAATTACTATAAAACTTAACTGGGAGGAAGCATGTGCTACTCTATGATTTAAATTTTTTTTAGACTTTTCTAAGGATGTGTTGCTGGCTGATCCATGCTAGACTAAGAGTAGTGAAACAGCTTATGATGTGACCCATGAACCGAGCATTAGGCACTGTATAGTGACCACAACTCTCAAGACGATAGAGGAATTCCCTCTGAAGTAAACTATTTATATCTACATATGATATAAATAAGCAATCACTTTAAACAATGTTGGCATTAAATAATCCTAGCTCATTTGTGGGAATTCACTCCAAATAATTTAATAATAACAATGAACCAATTCTCAAATCCTTTTCAGATTTTTTGCTCTTGTGGCAGCTTGATAAATAAAGCAGTACCCTAAAATTAGTATAAGCATTTAATCTGAAAAACAAACAAACAGCAACAGTAATGAAGATAACTCTGAATGGTTAATAAATATTATTCAAATAAGCACTGGATGACCATCTCTCCATTCACTTAGATATTTCAACAGACTTACTTTGTTGGGCTAAATCTGATGCTCACCAATTTTTACATTAATATGTGTAATAACTAGTTAAATACAAACCTTCTGAAGGCGTATATCAAGATGTCTGGGTAGTAACTGGGAACCATCAGGAAAATGAAACACCAATAGGTTCCATATATTACACAGGTTAATTAACCAATCCACTGGGCAAAGCAAGGATTCTACTATCTTGTCTATGATTATCTGATGATGAATACAAACTATAAGTGTATAATTAACCAAAGAAGCCTGTTTCCATTTCATTGACAAAGCAGCTTGCTAACTCAAAATGCCCCTGCATACATCCAAGTAAATGGTGTAGCCCAAACAGCATAAATCTGATAAATATGCAATATTGCATGCAAACCTTATAGAATGAATTTCAGCAAAATTCACCCTATTGGTTGTCGAAATCTGGCAGATTTCCTTCTACCCAGTCTCAGCTTTTAAGACTTCAGTACAAACAACCAGTGTTATGCTATACGATGGAAATTAAGTAATTGTGCTAATTTTGCACTGATAGCAGCAGGAGCTACTGCAAAATTAATTGAATTAACTAACATCGCTCTTACTTGTGAAGATTCATATAAAATGGAGTGAAATGTCAGTAGCTTGTTTACAAGACATCCACTATAATAACTTGTTATTCCTTTCCAAGTAATCAAACTTCATCTTGAGTGGAAGTGAACAAAGCAGTTGAATCAGGGGATAGTTGCTTAAGCTTGGACACCTACAGATAAGAGTGAGTACAAGAGAGAGAGAGAGTGAAACAGAGTCAACCAAAATATCGGCACTACCTAATATATCCTTTGTTGAAAATGAAGGATTGTTGCATAAACTGTGTAACACAAGAAGGCTTAAAACAGACTGCAACCAAACTGATTTGGATGACTTCTTGAACAAGACATGAACCACTGCCTTATTATCTGGTATAAAATCATTTTATCATTGCATAATTGTTCTACACTGCTACCCAGAGTGGCATTACCTCCAAAATGGTGATGTCTTTCTTCCTATCATTACCCCAGTGCTGAGACCAAGGGTGCAAAAACACTGCCCTGACGCTTCAGTAAATTGTTGCAAATTGTCATTTGGTACCCGTTTCTCTTGCCAGAAGGATCTCCCATTAAAATCTGACAGGAAACTTAAAGGAATGCCTTATATCATCAAGATTCATTTTTCAGTGTCTTATTAATTCTGACTCTACGATGTTTGTTCTGACCATTCCAGAACAGATTGGCCAATGATGTGATCACAGCTCTGATTGGGGTACATAATTCCATAATCATTCCTGCTGACAAAGCTAACTGAATGGAAGATGGAAAGTTACCTAATTTACTCATGTGTTAAGAAAAATGCAGCAGAAGGTACATTTGTTTTGAGAACTAACAACTTAATTGTCCTTGTAAGCCTTTATATCTTATAATGCAACAGGAGAACTCCAATCTGCTTGCATCACACCTGAAATTCACAAATACTTTCCTTGACACCTTTCTTACTTTCAGCAAAATCAGAAAATAATCTATGTAATACGTAACACACAGCAAAGGGGTCCTTTGTTCCCAGCTGAAATGGAGAGCTGAGCAAATTTTTCAGAAGTGATCCATGCCACTGAACAGCACATAGGCATGGGTATGATGCCAGTCCTGAGAGCAAATAGGGAGAATATAAAATGTACCCTCAATGTCAAGCTTAGGAATCTATAAACATCTGAATAATATTAATAGTATCATCTAGTAATGAATCTTTTGCATTCATATCTTCCTTGATTATACCATCATTCACAAATGTGCCATGTCGGAATGAAAGATGGTAAATTAAATAGAATTCTCTAGCCCCCTTCTTTGGAATAAATCTTAATGGGGAGTCCCTGTAAACAGTAAATGGGGGTATGGAAGGGACCTGCTATTCTACTTTCTCATATTCACTGTATAAAAGATGTGTTTAATAATTCTTCTCTCCTCTTCACTGACTTCAAATTATTGGTGTTTGGTGTATTAATGGAATCCCTAGACATAGCAGGAAAAAACAGATGTAAAACAAAACCCATACCTAAAACTATTTACTAATTCAAAAGCAACCTGACTCCTGGGATAATCTTTTAAAACATCTACCAAAATGTCTACTTTAATGGGCAAATGATTCTCAGAAGATCTTCCTACACAATTGAAATGAGTTTAATCTATTGCATTCTGGAAATGTAGGGTTGTTACAGAGATGTGGAAAACACATTATTATTTCTGTTTTCTTCACCATACCAACATTTAGTAATTGGATGCCTGTCCTTGAAGTTGCAACAACTATATGGAAAACTGCAAGAACGCCATCCAAAAATACCAATGTGAAATGCCCAGCATAACATACATCTAGGTCCTTCAAATTCCACATTGGGATGGAACATAATTTGATAGCTCCACCATGATACATAGTAAGTATAGTGATGTTTTTATGCCACATGAGATGTTTGCCTAATTTAAAGTAAATAGAGAGAGAGGTCCATCACCTAGCTCCTCCTTTTGCTCTAGAATAAACTCTTCTTGCATGTCCAGCTGTGCCATTCCCTGTCTGCCTTCAAAACTATCTTAAACAATTTAACAGGCACCCTAAAATTCACTTCAAGACTTACAAGCCTTGCCCTGCTTGAAAAGGTTGGAAGAGTCTGAAGATGGTTATTGTCAAGGCACATATGGCCTCTTGCTTAATAGTCATATATTTCCTGTGATTCTATGAAAAGACAAAGGACAGGAAATAAGACCAGTAGTGATGGTTAAATATCTCTTTTATGTCAAGTACAGGTGGTAACAGCAAAAAGAAGAGATCTGTCTGACAGCTTGACACAGAGGTCTGTGATAATATACTTCAATCCATGTGGCCTACAACAATCTTGGATAAGATTCCCCAGCCTCCATTTTATTACTGTATCCCAGAAAAGCTTTTTTTTGGTCAATGGGTTTACCAAGTTAACAAAGGGTTATTTATTTATTTGCTTGTTTATTCATTCAGGGAGGCCAGGGAAGATGAATTTGTCTCGTTTTAGAGACTTTGTTAAGTGTTGTTTGGTATGTATATTCGGTATGTCAGTGACAAACTAAGAGGCAAGCTCTATACCTTGTCTGATAACAGTAAGGCTGTAACAGCAGATTCATATCATAAGGTAAAAAAAGTAGAGAAATCTATTGCATAAGATCAATAAGATCAATGATGTCATATATGACTACATGACAAAACTAGTATGATAATCCATATTAGCAAAAGGTATCAGAGTTAAATTTAATTTTATTATCTCTTTATCAAACATTTTCAAGACCAGGGTTATAAGGACAAGGATAAGTGCAATATAAATGAATATTTTAGTATAGCTAATTAAGCAGGTGATTTTCAAATGTGGCAAGAAGCTATTAAATAGCTTAGAAAGAATTTGCTTTTGTTCTCAAGCCATATAGCATTTTAACTATATAATTATTATTTTTGCTTCTAGCAAACATGTAATGATGATTGCCTATGTGAAACACTAATAAGGCTACAGGGAGAATAACGCAGGAAGGTCTATATTCTACAACTGAAGTGATATATCAGGATATGATGGTAGCCTAGACTGTGGCATGATTACTAAGTATTTAAATTTTCTGGAAGATCATTGGTAAACATTATGAAAGTAAAAATTATATTGTCTATACAGTTATTGCTAAGAACTGAGCAAATTCAAGTTTATGTCAACTACTCTGCAAGACTATATAATAACAGTTTCTCAGCTACTTAGACATGAAACATTTTTTCTGTCACTGCTACTATTCTATAAGAAGGTTCATATTAAACTAGCTAAATTAGTTGTAATTTTTTTCAGCTTTATATAAACTGTATAACAAACACATTAATTTATAAAGGGGCAAGAATTAAAGAACACAGCACTTGCTTGAAAAGGAAGAAAAATAATGCAAATGGCTTTGAAATGAAACCCAAATCTTGAAAAGGTTACTATAAATTTATTATTAAATGTTTCCCTTATTGCTTGTATGCATGCAGTATGACCTAACCGTAGGAAGTTAGTTTTGCCCCCCCCCCCCAAAAAAAAAAAACTCTTCTACCTTGAAAATGTGTTGTTATTTTTATCATCACCCAAAATTTGGGAGTCTGGCTTATAGAGTACCTGTAGGGTTACCAGCATTAATGTCATGGGTATACATGTACATACATTGTTATTAAACTCAAAAATATTTTACTGTGTGTATGCGTGTATGTGTGTGCGTGCACATGTGGTTGGTTTTAGGGTAATGTCTGATTTGATATTTTAGATCATAAGTACACAGAAAAGGTGCCTACTGTGGTAAAATAATACATAATCAATAGCAATTGAAACATCAGCAAATAAATGACAAACATTACCATTTATGTTTGCATTATGTTTTGGTGTTTTTTTCTCCAGAAATCCACTGAAAATGAAACTACTTATTTGTTCATTTTCAGTTAACAAATATAATAAATTAATTGATTCGTTAAATCACCAAGTAATTAGTCAAATCATGCAATTTACTTATTTGAAGTTGGTTGCATTGTGTGGACCATAAAGGCATTATGAAGTGCTTAACTGGGTCACAGGACAGAACAATTGATGAAACTCTGTATATAAAACAAGAGAAGACAGAATGATCAGTTGTTTTAATGACTTTTAGTATGAGGCTAAGTTGCTGGTTTTGAGTATGTTAACTGGAAGGAAGAATACCCAGACAGAGCAAAATACATGCAGTAAGGATCCTAACTGTTGCAAATGCAATCAGACTTAAAAAAATGAAATTAAAAGCAAGTGTAATTGTCATATGTTGTAGGTGGCTTGTTCACATGAGAAAATAAATAAGAACTGCAGTGGATCACTTACCTATGACTTCTGTCCTACCTGTGATGCTGGAATAAATAAAAATAGCAGTTGATGAAAGAAGATAAAATAGTACATGTAGATAAAGAGAAGTGCCATCTTCTAAGGGACATGATCAAACTGATGCTTCCTTTTTTAAAAATATTTTACTGTGTGTGTGTGTGTGTGTGTGTGTGTGTGTGTGTGTGTGTGTGTGTGTGTGTGTGTGTGTTATTGCCCTAGCACTGACTCTGGAGTAAAAATTTCTTAAATACCTTAATTATTGCAGTGAAATAAAACAAGGCCATCAGTTTACATTCAGTCTTTTTTATCTTAAAATAAATTCCAAGCATTAATAATTTCTAGTTTGCAAACTCATAATGGACTAAAACAGTTTGTATCAACATTTCAAATGAAGACCTCATGAATTAAAACTGCTATATGCACTAAAATGCTAGTGTTTCCTTAGATAAAATTCTAATTGAGTGTAAAATGTTTGCTGATCTGTTTTTAACTGAATGACTTTAATGTTAAAATAGTTCAAAGCAAACACTCTGTACTAATTGCGAACATAAGCAGTAAAAGCACATAATTAGTTCTGAGCCATTTCCAATAGTAGTTTTACTTAATAATAAATATGTGGTTCAAAAACAGGTGAACTCTAAACATAGGAAACACTACAAAATAAGAGTCGTAATAAGTGCCTGTTGATGGCCTAGCATTAACAACAGAGGAAACACTACAAAATAAGAGTCATAATAGCAGCCTGTTAATGCCCTAGCATTAACTCTGGAGTAAAAATTTCTTTAAGTGGATTTTGAAATATAGAATAAACATGTTGTTTTCCCTTGTGCTCCTTGACTGGATATACTTTGATACTTTGATACAGCTGTGCCGAAAGATGCATAACATTCAACATTCAAATCAATGTCTGAATGCAAGTCCATTTTTGTGTGACTGAAGTTAATGTGAAATTCTATGTTCTTAATAGTGAGCACATAATTTGAACTATAGTTCACAGAAATGTACTTCCCACTGCTGTGCTCATCATATGCTAATCACACAAGGATTTATAAGCCCCTATACTATAAGAAACTACACAATGCAAACAGCAAGTACTTTTTGTACTAAAACATCTACATTACCCTCTGAAATGCCGTCAACATAATTATTCCTAGATCCATTTCAGTGACACTGGTGTTACTCAAGATCAAGATGTCAGTAATTTCACAAAGTGCTCTAGCCAGAGACCAAAGTACCCACATCATGCTGATAATGCAAAGCATTCTGTCTTCATTGTATTATCTACTGCATTGTCCATATTCATTTACGAAATAGTAAAGCATTTTCTTTCTTATGCCTTTTGTTCTGCAGTGATATTCCCTAGGTCGAATGTTCTCTGGATACCTAAAATTGCAAACTACTGCAGCCTTCAAATGCTGTGTGAAAAAAAAATACTTGCTCTTATTGGGTCTTGTGGTGAAAGCAAATCAATATACATAACTAAACAATAGAATTTTTATGTATTTTTCTTATGATTTATCTAATAAAATCCTCTAACTCCCCCCACCCTCATCCTCTATTTGTCCTGGTCCCCTTCAATAAATGCATCATACCACACCAAATGATAGTCAATGACCTTTATTAAACTTCTATAAACATAACTTTATTAAACCATATCTTAATTTATTGATCACAGCATGAACATCCATAGAGCCATTCACTAGAGCAGCATAGCCTTGCTCATCCTAACCAAAAAAGCAGCATCCTCACTTCCACTAACTTAGTTTGACTTATCAAGCAGCACCCAGCAATCACTTTCATTCCCCAACTCATGGAGTTAAATATCCAACAGCAGAGGGGGAACAGAAGAGAGTGACAAGCCTATCCCTCTTCTCTTTCTAAAGAACAAACCTATAAAATAACCACACGATCCTCAATGTTCCTAAAGGACGGGGGGTAGAAAATTTATACCAAAATCTGATCCGTCATACAGATACACTCATACAAAACCATTTAAACGCCTCCTTCCACTTCCTCATTTCCTCCCAAGCCTCCTACTTTCTCAGTATACCCTTCCATCTCCACCACACTAACTCTCTTCCACTACCATCTTAACTATCATTACTATTCCTACTAGACCCTCACTCGAAGATGTCACTGGACAAATTGGTTTGTTCCCAAACCTCATATGCCCAGTCATGCTTATTAAGTATTTATGTGCCCTTTCAAATTTAACATAGAAAACAGTTTAATATGAGTCACAAAGAGTTCCTCTAAATGTGTCCTTAAGAAACAAAGTTCATCTGCAATGCACTTACTTGCTCAAATGTGAAACACTGATACATTAAAAATTAAATGTCAAAAACTGAAAGGCTGCCAGCATAGCTAGACAGAATTTTGTAGATAATTCTATGTCATTGTAAATATTAATATAATCCACAGGCTGTTTTACAAATGTAAGAAATACTGTGTTATATATTCTGAACTACAAAAAGGTAACCACAATGCAGCTTGCTAGAAGAAAGCTGATAAAGTAAAGCATTTTATAACAGTTTGATCGCAAAGATCAGAGACAGGATGTCTGGATGAAGGAATTCCTTCTATTGTTTTGAGAATAGAGTTAATAACAGGGTTTTGCATGTATAATGTCTTTTATTGTTGTGGTTCCTGCAGGTGCAAGATTACAAAGATATGTTAAACTCTGAGTTTCTATTAGCCTGGGAACCAGAGAAGTGTCAAGAATGATGTAATCTAAAATGAGTCAGCAGTGATGTATTATCAATTGTAAGAGATCTCAGAGAGAAAGAGATAGCAGTTTGCATTTATCTTTTGAAGTGACAACATGAGCAGCATTCTGACTTTGCTCTGTTTGTATGTAAATTATTTAGAACATTGTTTCTCTTAGAACTAGAAAATAGTAAGATTAAACTAGCTGTTTTATCCCACAGTACTGTTTTAAAGTTCCTGTGTTTGAACTCTTGACTAGCAGTGTGTTGAATTGACGAGATTTGTCTTGTGTTCTTATTATGTATTATTAAATATTTTTAAACCTTTCAACTGTGGCTGTTTTGTGTAGAGATAATTTAAGCTCTAGAGTGCTTGCATGTATTTAGTGAGTCTGTACTAAGCCACTCCAATAGCCTTAAAAGTTCTGGTCACACTTACTAATTGGATAACAGTATTATAACACAGCGAAATTGGTTACTCTTTGGGAAGGGCCTTATAGTAGCTGATAAGTAGGGGTTCTATTGGCAGTGGATTACTACCTTTTAGCCTAGACAGAAGGGGCATAACTAGTGAACCTGTGCCAGCCTTCCCCAGGAGTGTCTGTGTGCTTGTATATAAATCATATCTCAAAGTGTGTGTGTGATTCGGCTACTTGGGCAGGGACATGAAGCACTGATTGGACAGAGAGGGTGCTGGGAGGACTTGGCTTGGAACCCTGGCTAAGGACTCCATCCTATAGTTGTGCCAGTGGGGAGTCTTATTGGGGATCTGAAGTGGGGAGTCTTATTGGGGATCTGAAGAGAAAGGGAGAAACCAGCTCCAGACTGACTGTGATTTCTGTGTGCTCTTAAAGGAAATTGTACTTTACTGTGTGTGTTATCCTTCCCAGTGTGCACGCTTCTCACTGGTGTTAGCGGCGAGGATTGAGGCTCCTTGATTATTTTACAGTGCATGGACATCACAGTTGTTATACAACTTGAGAAAGAAACTATCAAATTTCAAAACTGTTTAAGAATGTGTTCTGCTAGAAGTGAGCAACTCTCCACATATAGTTTCAGACAATGTATGGATACACTTATTTGCTATTACAAAATGAGTTTATTCTGAGGTACAATAAACTTAACCTTTACTATAGTACTTGGCAGATTATCAGATAGCTCCTCTCCTCTAACTATAACCCTATTATTAACGATAACTGTAACCATAAGCAAAACTGCAAGCTTAATGTTAGATCTAAGGCTGAATTTAGGGTTATAGTTATTGTTAGTTATAGTTATAAAGGCTTCTTTCAGCCTGAATTTTGAATTAGGTTTAGGACTGCAGCAGGGATGAAAACACAACCTTAATTCTGGTACAGACCTAAGTATAACAAATACCTTCAAAAAGTCATACGGCTAGGGAAAGAAATGGTTTTGAGTTGTAGTTGGCTCTGAAAGTTTAGTTACTGTTCAGGAATCAAAGAAACAGAAGAAACAGTCTAACCGCTGACCTATTCATGATCAACGGCTTAAACCTACACCATTAAGTCATAATTAGACTTAGAGCTAGAGCTGGGTTTAAGAATATCTGGAGTCTGACAGCTGTGCTAGTCTTCAATAAGCAGCATATCAAAGGATTTGGCCATACTTCTGTTACATCCCAAATTAGCAGCCTGACTTTAAAATTAGAGTAATTCTAAACACTAGGATTATGGTTAAGAATATAGAGAAAAAGAAATAATTTTCTGAACTTTGATGGGTAGATTAGTTTTACAAACATCGTGTAAGTGTAGATGTATGATTACTTGTCAATTTTTTTCAAAAAACAGCCTAGTCATAAGCCACCAAGATGCACCTGGGGTTAACATTACAATGATATTAGGGCTCAGTTTGGGCTATGTGAATGATAAAGGCTGGCTTAGTCTTAGGGACACAGGATGCATCACTTAAAACCAGATTAATTGTACCTTTCCCATTTCTTCCAGCCGCTTTTATCTTTTCATTGTGATTGTCATCCAATGAACTGTTGCTGAGAAGATAGGACTATGCTCAGCTGCTTTTTCTCTGATGTGGGAACTTTTTTACATATCACTGTAACAGTCATCATTTGACACAGGCACAATCATTTTCCCATCTCATTTTTATATCTTATAATTGCCTCAGAACTTCAGTTATGTGTGTATGTGCATGGCTAGGACTAGAAGGTAGTACATGTGACTATTTTCACTCCCTGGCATTATGTATATGTGATATGAACATCGCTGTATGAACTGCAGCATCACATGCCTTTCCTTTTTCTTAATACTGCCCTATTCGTCTTTCTCTCTGGTCAAATATTGTCTTAAAAAAGTAAACTCTATGTTTAGTAGCAGAAGACATGGGCAGTAGCTAAACTAAGCTGTTTAAATAGTGATTCCTCTAATATATAATGTTCTGGAGCATCTTGATAAAGTGGCGTAAATCTCTGATGTAAGAAAGAGTAGAATTTCCAAAGCATATTCAGCTTGCTGTCTAAATGTAATGCTAATAGGATAGTCTTGGACCTATGCAATTCCACAATAGGTATAATGGAAAGATTTTCACTAGGACATAATAGTTATGCATAAATTGATATACTCACCCTTGTTTGCTTAAATACAAAACAATGGGATAAAATCTAATCAATATCATTGTTAAAAATAAATCTATAAAAAGGAAAAGAAAAATCAATTCCCTTTTAAGTCACATTTGTGTAAGACATATAAGTAGTGGCCAGCATCACAAGAAACATTGCCTTTGTTAGCTTTCATAAGCATGCAGATACACACTTCCTGGGATTCATGATCAATCTTGTAAGCTTTGTGTGATGCCTATGCGATATTTACATGTTAGTGCGATGAGCAGCAGTGCTAATCCCATATGCATGTTGCATATCATGCTAACATAAATACATGTATGTTTCCATGACCAGGAAAAGTGTTGTTGGCCAGGAAACAGTGATGAGCAGCACAAACACACTCGGTAAATAAAGAGGTTTATCTATGAGCAAACCAGTTAAGCGTGCTCACACAGATAGTAGAAAGCATTACATAAGGCATATCATTCATGCTGTGCACATGTAGGGTAAGTATACTGAGTGTACTGGGCACATAAATAAAACATTAATACAGCAATAAGTAAGAACGGATGTGATACGGCAACGGCAACAACAATACATGGGTTACCAGACAGGAAAAGTATACTGAGGACAATGTAAACAGAAATCAAAGAGGTGTATACAGAAACATGTGATAGAGAAGAGTTAATGTTCAAATTCTAGAATGATAATTGATGTGAAGGTGCTTATGTCACTAAAACAAATTTGTAATGACAAAATTTCACAATATTTATGCCAGAATAAATAATTGTTATCAATATTCTTGAGCAAATGTAGGCAAATAAAAGAAGACATGATATTATAGGATGTCACAGTTACACAAAATCACACTGTAACAGAGAGGAATTACATAACATATAAATGTCACTGACATGCAAAGATGAGATGACATAATGGGATATCTGCACAGTGTGCTTTATGTCCATATAATGTGGAGGAAAATAAGAATGATCCAGAAGCCACAGTCACCTTTTCTAAGAAATGAACCCACACCATCAATGTTAACACTGAGCTGTGTATTAACTGTGTATGTCACAAAAAGAGGCCTAACACATGTATGAGGAAGATCACCCTTGCAAGGAATGAGCACCTCAATATTATAATAGTAATGCATCCCATATATAGGTGTGAGAGGTGTTACCAATGTGGGAACAGAGTGTGACATGCGTAATCCCCTTGTGTAAGGCACTCCTGCCTTACAGTTATTGTGCTGACAGATAACAACAGATGCAAACCCCACACCATCATGCAGTGCATTTCCAGAGCTCTGTATTGTTGGCATCTGACACAGGAGGTAGTAATTGGTTTTGTGACAGACAAATTAAATTCATGTGTGGATTAGGAAAGGATCCCTGATAATGAATGTCATATCAGCATGTCAGACTGATGGTAATTAAATGAATATGCCAATGTGCACACAGATGCGATCAGTCCTGCATGAATGTTCCAAGGTCAAGGAAGGTTCTTCTGAATGTCTGTACACAGACCACCCAAGAACTGGAGTACACTCATATAAACCACAGCACTAAATGTATGTACCAAGGTAGCACTGTCACCATTACATTGGCAGAGCAAATGTGTATTTTCAGGAAATCCAAAGCTACATTCGCATGTGTTTGTGTAACATACCAAGTGATAATACTGATGGTATTTAGTGACTGTTGTGTGACAGCAGTTCATTCAAACATAATGAATCCCTGTGCTAGAATTGAACATCAAGTTCTACAACTCCTCCAAATAATAAGACAGCTATTAATCACATTCTCCACCATGGAAATGCTATCATAGCTTTTGAACTCCACCTCTATGAAGTCATTCAATCAGCTATAGTTTATCTGCCCATAAATTTTATCTGGTAAAAGTTGCTGAGGGAGAACTCTGCCACTCTAGATGTACAAAGTATAATTTCCATGCAGAACAGGTATGGACACAAATAATTATAGTCACTCAGTGCTTTGGAACACCTGCGTAAATACTGAGAAAATCAGCACTATAGTTGTATCAATGAATGTCCCATTGTTTAAATGCATTGTTATATGTGTGGTTACATGAAAGCATTACATCATGTGTATAAATCAAAGAATATGTGTCCCTGTAATTACTTAGAAAGAATCTTGCTGTATGTCAGACAATACTGCCTGCTGCTAGGCATACCCAAACACACCTGTAGCCCCCTGCTGTTTTCCCTGTGATGGTATAACAGTACTTATGTCCAGTGTGGGTATAATCCAGTACTGGAACACAGCACACTGTATAGATATGCCTCATATATGAATTTGCAACCCATTCCTGCATTTGACCTCCTTACTTATGACCTTAAACAATCCACACACAAGTGTATTATATGCTTATACCACAGGATAGATCTGAGTGCGTGTGAGCCATACTGCATCTTTGAAAGGATGACATCAGCTGTGTCAGGAGATGTATGTGCAAAAATGACTTCTACAGCTATGTGAAATCCTAAATGTTGCCATTAATAAGAGGTATAACACATTCAGGCATCCATACACACACTGCTGTATTTAAACTACCTACCTATTGACTGACACAGTCTACACACACAAGTGTATTATATGCACACAGCACAAGAGAAGTCTAAATATTGAAGTGTGAGGATACAGTATTGAAATGATGGCCTCATCAATGGGATATAGACAGAATGCATTTGTGGACAGAGTGAAAAGGAGATGTGGGATTGACCTCACCATGTAAATGTTTCTCTAGACTTGAATTCAAATTAGCACACCTGCTGAAAGTATCATCACACATACAACTTGAGTGTTGTGAGATTCGAACCCTAAATCCATTCTAGTTATACAACCTAAATAAACGCAGTACTTATAATGATAACATTAGTGCTATGGTGCTGAGGAGATGATGTTAAGAGAAGTGTCAAACACTGATGTGGACACACCCTGAGGTTTAATATTATCTCCAGGCTACTACTGTACAGTGGATAGCAGTAATAGTTTAGATCAAATCTGCACAATACCATACATGCGCACACACACACACACACACACACACACACACACACACACACACACACACACACACACACACACACAAGTTAATTGCTGTGGGATTAGAAACCTTACCTATCTAGAGGACACAGCATTTAATTCAAGTGCCACTGTAGAAGCCTGACTTACAAGGGGTGAGAGTGCACATTACATAGGGTGACAGAGAAGAAGATGTTGCGAGAAGGGTCTGAAATTGATCTGAACTCACCTTGAGGTTTAAAATTAAGTCCAGGCTACTACTGCATTGTGGACAGCATTAGTTCAGGTCATACCTGCACACTGCTATACACACAGGCTGCCATGAGATTAGAATTCCCTATCAATGCAATATGAAGGACACAGTACTTAACACAGGTGTCACCATAGAAGTCCAGCTTATAGAGTGTGAGAGTCACTTTATACAGGATGACATCAGTGTGGTTTAGCAGAGAAGATTATGTTGTGAGGAGGGTCTGAAATTGATGAGAATTCATCCTGAGGTTTAAAATTAAGTCCAGGCTATAACTGCATTGTGGACAGCAGCATTTCAGTACAAAGCCAAGCACACACATAAGTTGACTGCTTTATGATTAGAACTCCCAACCCATCTTGCTATGCAATCTAGAAGACACAGCACTTAATGCAAGTGCTGCTGCAGAGATCTGGCTTTGCAGTTTGACAGTGCAGTGTAAATAGGATTAGCATGTCATCCTGTGTCAGAGACAATATTGTGATATTGAAGCTTTTGTGCAAGTCCATATTTGTTGATATGATGGAGTAAGGTCAATGTTATGCTCAATAATACATACATACTTCTCACTTATGTCAGCTATGCTATCATTAATTTACACTGCAGAACTGAGAGTGACATACCTACCTATGTTGTGTATATGAGATACACACATGTAGTTGTGAAACACAGGCTAGACAATGAATCATTCATGGATTATCAGGTTATGATGATGGTAAGTAAACCTTAATGAATGTTACTGATATTAGCTATTCTATGTGCTCATGCATGAGCAATGTGGCCAGTCAATACCAAGCAATACTTTATGCTCAAATGCAGGAGGGATAAAAAATGATGATATCTGTATGTCAAGGCTGTATGTGGTTGTATATCATTTGTAAGTGCTAGTGCTGCAGTGCAGAGCCAACTGTCCAGAATGAAGTGGTCAATTAACCACACAGTTCGCTGCATTTCACATCAGTATACACAATTTCCATGCAATGAAGTAATATCATCCAGTAGCAATATTAATTCTTGTTCCAAAAAACTTCCAAAAACACAATGTTGAGAAATGTACTTGAATGAAGGTTGGAAAAGTGTTAGCACATGCATGATGATACTTTTATATGTTGAAATGGGACTGTGAAGTGCCAGTGTTTAGTTGTGTTTAGTGCTGATCTACATTTTTAATTATACCTTTCCATATTAGCTCCAAAGCTGAATTCAAACATGAAATGTTCTGCTTCCTTCCCCATATGCGTGACGGTACTCTGTGAGCAGAGTTCTCTGCTGAAGGAAACAGTGAAACATTGCATTTAGTGTGCCTTCTACAGCTAAAACAGGTTTAGTGGTGATGCATGGCCATCAGCACTCTGGACAGTAGTTAGAGGTGGAAATCTACCTGTTAACTTGGCTTTATCTGTGGAGCAAGGTACAACATCTCTGAGCTAAATGAAAAGGCAGAGATGAAGCAGGGTTTGACTCCAGTATGCAAATGATTTTTGTAAAGAGTGTCAGGATGTGATTATTATATTACTTTTTTATCGTGACTTTAAGAACACCTAGGAATAACTATTATACATATGTTTCCTTGAAAAACTGTATATGTAATAGCTACTGAAATATTTTTTATGCCTACTACTCATACACATGCTTCAAGAGAAAGCGCAAGTTAACTGGATGTATAATGTGGTATAAGGCAAACACTTACCACATTATGCAATAACACCGGACGTACCATTTAGCATAACATGCTACACTTGCACATTGTCAGACATTCCAGAAATGCTGAGCACTGCAACTGGTCAAACAAAAGTGGCTTAGAAAGATAGGCAAGTGACTCATTCACAGGAAAGGCACTTACAAAAACAGGCAGTATGAGTTTGACCTAATCGTGTATATGAACTGATGTCAAGAAGAAAAAATGATTTCTACAGATTTGATTATTATCTCTAGATCCTACCAAGGAAATCCTGCTGCATACATCTCAAAGTCTCACATTTCAAAGAACAGCAATATCCTTTCTAGCCAATGGAAGATGTACATTTTTTTCTTCAGCAAAGCAAAGGCAGACAGACAAAGCCATAAAATTACATTTACATCCATCAACCTAATACAACAGGGTGAGGGAGTAGGCTGAAGATAGAGATACAGATCAAATGGTGCTGTTATGAGTCGTTAATGTACATTTTAATGGTGTGTCCTTTGTATTAATCCATCAGGATCTGTATCAGTAACTGATGGCTGTGGTGGTGAAGAAGCTGTAGGACAGGCAAAAACTGATGCTGATATGGGTAGAGTAAGAGTGGTTTAGTGACTTGTTCTTACGTGCATGGATGTGTTTGCAAATGCTTTTTTGCAACATTATTCATCTGTTCATAAAAGTTTGTTAATGGTTAAAATTTAAGATATACCATAGAAGTATAACTTTACAGTAAGAAATAATGTTACATGCATCTGGACTTAAACCTTTGATGCTATAGGCAAAAAGCAATATTCAGACAAGTGACGTATATTAACATTCCACAGAGGAAGTTTCATGCTGTTGTATCTAGTAGTCAAAAAATTGTTTGAGTAACTGTTGCAAAGTAATGCTTTTATTTTGTCCTTACTCTGCATTCTGAAAGCGTAGCATGCTTAAGCACCTTTGCACAAGGATAACTGGACTATTGCGTGTGATGACAACACAGACTAAGTTTTGCCATAGGACATGAACAGCCATTTACTGGCACTCAGCATTGGTGTGTGATGCCAATATCAAAGCAAATGCTGAAAACAAAAAAAGTGAAGATTTTCTTATGGGCCATTTTTGGCCATGTGTGTTGTGTGTGATTCTATTTTTTACCAGTTTAAACATGTGAAAATGGGGTTGATAGGAGATTTGTGAAGTGGGGGACAAGCAGAGAGAAGGACACAAAGGAAAGAATAGAGGAATTTGGAGGAAGGTAGTGGGAGAGCGACACAGCTATCAACTTCCCAACAACATAAATGTAGAAGTATAACCAGAACTTTCTGATTTTAGACAACAAAATAATGTGATACAGCCAATTATACCAAATCAACTGTGTCAACACGACACATAGGTGAAGTGGACAGCTATGTATAGGTTGCTACTATTTTGTAGGACAGGTCTCTATGTTTATAGAGAGGATTGCTGGGGAAGGTGTTTAGGATGTGAGGGGTAGGAAGGAAGGAAGGTTAGCAGAGGAAGGAGGTACAAACATACAGGACAAACTAGACGGACAAGGATGGTGATGGGTGCACAAGGTTGGGGGACATAATGATTGGGGATAGGTAGGGGACAACAGAGGTGGACCCACATCAAGCCTGAGAACAGTAAGACACTAGTTTTTACTCTCAAAACTGTCACTGTTGTCTCCTGTCTTAGTTTTCTTTGTCAGTGCTTGACATGGCACTGTCTTCAAAATACAACAAAACAGCTTTCTGACATAGCCGATTCAGGCACCAAGGCACCTTTTCATAATACCCTCCACTAGTCCGTTCTTGGTGTGTGGCAAAAGCAACAGCTCCAGTAACGCTACTCCTGAGCATACCAGTGTACCCACTGCCATGGCAAAGCTACCTGATGTGGATGGGTCAGGTAGGGTGGGGGTTGTGGAGGCAGCGCCGACAAATTGGAACCCTAAAGTGCTGGGTGTCAATGCTGCCTCCTGGGCAGTGGTCAGTTTACCTCTCTGTTCTGCATATCATGTTTGCTAAGCAGAAATGTACAACAACAGAACATTTTTTAGGTAAGTGTTGGGGTTGAGACAAAACAGAGAGAACTAGATCCAGGGCATATCAGATGACTATATAATTTCAGACAGTGAGCACTTATGATTATCCAGTCTATACATCTTTGCCACATTCAGGTATGATTGGAAGGTTTTACTTTGTTGTACCATTAATCAACTCCATTGCCCTGACATCATAAATACAGCTGTTTATTACAGTATTTCCATATTGCATGCAATTACAATTATTAGTCTTAAATTAAGACATGATGCATACATACCATGTGCTTCTCTGAGGCAAGTTCTGGTCTATTGGTGCACCTCACAGTTTGCTGCCATGTCTTCTCCAGCTGTATAAAGCAGAAGAAGACAAGAAGAGACATGAAAGCATATTTAATAACAGTCTTGCCTGGGTACTGTATTCTATATCATTTAGTACAGATAGGTCAGTATACTTACATGACTGTGGGATGTCAGCAGTCCTAAACTCATTCTCCCATTGGATAAGGAAGTCCTTTTTGCACAGTTTCAGGTCACCATATTAGTGATGGCCATTCTCTCCAGTACTTGGGATGGCAGTTACACTGGAGATAGCCTTGACTAATCCATTCCAAGCCTCAGTCTTATACTGAGACCCAGTATAGTCCCCCTGCAGTTGCCTACAGCTGTAACACTTCATGAAGAGTGTCACAAAAATCCTGGACTCTTCCACCCCCACCTGTGTGCTCTAAATTTAGCACCATCATCTCTGACACCAGCCATGCCTGCAGAAGTCAAGCAGCAACTGATAAGATGTATTGGCACCAAATTCCAATTTTTCATTTAATAGCTAGTGCACAAACACACACAACCATGTCACTTGCACTTGTGTGACGTCATGCAGAAAGAGATACTTGTAAGCAAGGAGGAAGGAATTTTATCAGACAGCGATGAATGTGTGAGACATGGCAGATACATTTAGCATGTGTAATTCTGAATGTAGTCATACATTTTCAGATAGTCACCACCAACAGCCTCAGGGGTTTGGCTTGTTATCCTTGGCATTGTGGAGGTTAAACGGGATAATTTGGCACACAACCTTTTGAAATTATACACTGAAAAAGATTAGTTGACCAATGTGGGAATTGAACCTAAGAATACATTTAAAGGAGTGTGATTATTTTCAGTACTAAAGGAGAACTTTCCTTCAGCTATGTTTATTACAGACAAACTGCTTTCAGTATGAACTGGGATATATTTCAGATAGACCTGCATGTGTGTGACTTTAAAAAGTTATGTTAAATGCATTCCCATGAAAGAGGCATCATTACTGTTTGTAAATATATGTCAGATAGATAAACTTTCATGAGCTGACTAATAAAGGTCGGGGTGTGATACATACTTCACTAGGCAAACGGTCCTTAACATAAGATTGGGCTACGTGCACAGAGAAGATGATTTTCACTTAAGTAGTTTGTCCATCATAGATATGCAAGTGCATTTTTAATTCATTATCATAATTATCCAGACAATTACACACATATTGAACTGTAAAAACAAGTTCAGCTCCACAGATCCAACAGACCACGCCAGCCAGTAGTGTGTAGGTGTTCTTAACGCAAAATTTTATTCTTAAACAATATAAAAACAGCGTTTTCGCCACTCGAAGTACAATGGCTTCTTCAGAGAACAAGTAACAGTTTTTTAAAATTGGCGCCACTTATACAACCTGAATGTACATGCTTAATGTCATTAAGCATGTACATTCAGGTTGTATAAGTGGTGCCAATTTTAAAAAACTGTTACTTGTTCTCTGAAGAAGCCATTGTACTTCGAGTGGTGAAAATGCTGTTTTTATATTGTTTAAGAATAAAATTTTGCGTTAAGAACACCTACACACTACTGGCTGGCGTGATCTGTTGGATCTGTGGAGCTGAACTTGTTTTTGGAGTCTGTTACTCTTGGATCTAGTTTACATATTGAACTGTGTTCGTAAGTAAATCATTTATGAGATATGCTACTTGCAAACATTTTTGTTATCAAAGCAAAATGAGACATTTCTTGCAATAAACATGAAAGTGATAGCCATTTGTATGGAATGTTACTTTCCTAATCACAGTGTTGTTAGAAATTGCATTTTGACACATTATTAAAAATGTTGAACCCTGGATTACCTATGTCATATTTCTAAACTCAGTGCACTTAACAACTTGTGCTACAGAACAAGCTTGGATAAGAGGTGGATTTTCTCCATTAAGTACTGTCCAGAGTGCTGATGGCCATGCATCATTGCTAAGCCTGTTTGCACTACAGAAGGCTGCCCAAATAACATTTTCTTTACTTTTTTCCTTAATCAAGAAATCTTGATTGCATGCAGCTCAGCAGCGAGCAAATGCAAAAGGCAAGAAGGGGTACTGAAAAGCATATAAAGTGATGATGACAGTGATTCCTACATCTAGAGTAATAATTTCAGCAGTCCCTTCATACTATATGGATCTGAACCCCTGAAAAACTGTTTTAAGGGGCCAAAGTCACTACAGTTACAGCTTTTGCCACAGAAACGGGTATACACCTATGCCTGGAGCACAGGTAGAATCATTGGCATTTTTTAAATTTTACAACCATTGATCTGTAGCTTTGACCAAATATGTGACTGTAACTTATGATAGATGTTCTGCAGTAGCAGACATTGTCAGTATCGTATAATGGTGTTCACTACCCCTACCCCAAAATGACCACATTTTGCAGGGGTTAAGTTGGACTGTGTTAAACCTGGAGTTGAAATTGGGGCATTTCTGGCCAGTTGACAGCTTTACATTAAACGTAAGCCATAATTCCCACCTGCAAGAATCAAACACATGCCACAGATGTTATCACTGAGATGCGTATTTACTTGGTTCAATACAGAAAAACTTATCCCGCAAGCATATAGTAGAACACCTTGAAGGGACAGCTGCACTGTCAAATACTAATGGATATGCATCCCAGAAAAAAGTTCTGTATGGCCTACCAGATGTGTGGGAGCTCATCATGCTAAATCTGGTATACTTGACTAAAGCATCCCTCCCTGACAGAGGTATCAGTCATATGGATAACAACACATACAAGCACACCACTGTCATGAGTGGATTCCCAACACACAGCTATGTAATGCATGCATCTGACACACGTAATAGCAATGGACATTTTCTGAAGCATCTGTAATTGATGCCTGAATTAAGACATGATCCTTTATAATGATTGGTACTGCAGTATTTGAGACTGATGTCAATGCATCAACTATGCCCATATACACAGAAAGTACAACAGTGCAAAGTCAAGTGCCAATGATCAAGGAAGCTGTCACTGTGGTGTTGTACACATAACAAACAATACATGGAGCAACCACTATAAGAACATGCCAAAACTCAACACGTGCTCCACATTCACTGTCCCCATGATATTGCCAGTGAAAATGTTATACAGCCATGAAATCCTGACATACATCCATATGTGCTCATGCAGACTATCAAGGGATAATACTGATGGGACATGGTAGTATGTCCATGGTGCAGTACAGTCACACTATAGTTGTACCTATGCTACAATTGGACTTCAGGCTGTACATCACCATCAAATAAAACCTTGGGTGTGAATCATATGTGATACAGTGGAACTGTCAACACAGTTGTACAACTCCACCTATTTCACATCATTACATCAGTTGTAGATCATATGCCTATATGTTTATCAGTGAAGATGTGTGGGTGAGGGCACTGACACCATGTATGAACACATTATAACTGACATGGATGCAGTTTCTGCAGACCAGTTAATTCCACAGATGCTGACAGTCACACAATGCTGTGGGGGAATATCTGCATAATCCTTGTCAATAGCAACACAAGAGTTCATACAGTGAATTCCCCAAAAGATGCAATTGAATCTCAGACTGTTGTGTGGTTGTGTCTAAAACAGCATTACAATGTGTAGAATAACCCAGGTGCATTTTACCCATGTAATCGGTATGATGTAATATTTCTGTATGTCAGATATTATTCCCAGATGCTAGATATACAACCTACTTCAGAAGACTGAATCCCAAAATACTGAAAACATTTTTAATGTAGGGGAAAGCTCCCCCTGCCCCCCTCATGTGGGGGGCTACACCCCCACCCTCTGTTAATTATATATACCAACTCCAAGATAGCACAACAGTGGAGAAGGGACAGATTTCATCCTTCAGTATTGAGTTTTCGGTATTTTGGGATTAATTCTTTTGGTTTTTCTGTTTTCTGAAGTAGACCCCGGGTATGCACATGCAAACCTTAGCATACTGCAGCTGTCACTGTGATGGCTGAATGAAAACTGTGTAGAATGTGGTTATACTCCACTATGAGAACACATGCCTTAATAAGGCAACAATATGGATAGTACCATCCCATGTCAATAGTCCTCAGCAGGCATATTACTACAACTGTTATGGAAGGATCATGTGGCCAAATGGCAACAAGGGCCAACAATACAGTGGCTCAAATCACAGACTGGAATATGCTGTTGCAGGACTAAAGTATGTCAACACCTTAACACAGAACATGTAGATGACAACATGTTCATAGGGTCATAGAACATTACTAGGCAAATGGCAAAGATCATGTCCAATCCTAGTAATTGTTATACCATTTGAATACAAATGTAATATGCAATGAAAACAGTGTGATTAATAAGACTAATGGGAATGAAGATCATTCCTTTGTAACAAAATGATAGAGCAGATATTACTGAATTAGAAGTTGAAGATTTTTCAGATCACCCACAAATACCTTGTAGATGCTAATTCACTCAACTGTACACACTGATTTAGAAATGGCAACTTACTTAAATATAAAATAATAAATTACTCTGTTTTTAGTGCTTTCATTCCTTTTAATATAAGTTCCAGGAATATTAAAAGGAACCAAAGTGCTAAAAACAGAGTAAGTTGCCATTTCTAAGTCAGTGTGTGCCGTTAAATGAATTAGTATCTACAAGGTGTTCATGGATGTGTTGTATCTTTCCTTATGCAGACACATACCCCCAGATTTACGAAGCCCGTTATAGCATGCAGGATTAGTCTAAGTGCTGTTTTCAGCAATATGGCCGACGTGTGATCCAGGAACGAGCTCCTGGGATGTGCACGTGAGCTCTTAGACTAATCCTGCACGGACTGAGCTCCTGTATACAAATTACCCTCATTTGCAGGTGAAAACCATGCAGATGAGGGTATTATGTGATCCAGGAAGCTGGCAGCTGTCCATGCAGGATGAGTGCAGTGTGAAGAAATGTATTCGGTTAGTAACCGAGTACATTTCTGCAATCTACAAAATGGAGCTATGACAGCTCCAAATAAAGGCTGCATATCATTGAGGAAGTATGCCAAAGGCCAAGTAGAAGGCCATTGGCATTGCAAACTGTTAGAAAAAACAAATAAACAACCTTTAATTTTTATTCGCTGATCTCACCTGTTTAAGCATAGGGCAGCGACACGCAAACGAGATTGGGGGGGGGTAATAAAATAAACTTAAAGTAAGCATTTTAACTAAAATCAGTATTCTGCCATGCAAGTCAATGGCAGGCAGAAGACAACCTGGCCAGTGAGTAATGGTTGCTAAGGGGGGAGGCTCAGTGTGGGACATGTAACTATGCATTAGCAGGCAATACTATGCAAATGAGGGAAAGGTTAGTGAATCCCAGATTTTCCCAGGGTGTGAGGCAGATCCCAAGAGTGTAAGAGTATAAATAGCTGGGTGCAAGACTAGGATATAGGTGACATCATGGGAGTGTTTGTCAAGCATACTGTAAGTGCCTTGGAGACCTGTGGCTCGGGATTGCTCCTAGCTTAGCACAGCTAAGCTAGGGGTGTGTCTAAACGTGCCTAGCACTCTTTACAAAGTGTAAGCAGGTGTGAGCATTGCACACCAGGTTTTATAGGAAGAAAAAGGAAGTTAAACCAGGAAAAAGCAGCTCTGTACACATTTGAGCACTCCATTTGTGCGGCGCGCACACCGGCCTAAACAGGGAGGCAATGGGAAGGGAAAACAGCAGTAGGAAGGTAATCAAGGAGAACTAGCTTAGCTAACAGGTGAAATGTATCAGAATCAGCCAATTACACAGCCAGCAGACCAGCCCAGCCCAGCACACCACTATAAACTATGCAAACAACTTTCCCCCCTTGCTTTTCCCAAAAACTCTGCACCACTGGTGTATACAGACGGGGAAATTTTACAAAATGAAAGCAAGATGAAAAATGTTAGGAGCTGCTTTTGCTATCATAAACCGGCATGTGCAAGAGGCTGAGGATGTGAATGCTGCTGAGCAATCCACAGTGAGGAGATGAAGACGAGTGTACAGACCCAGGTAACCTACTAAGGGCTACGTGAGCTGGAGATAGTGGGGCGCTATAGGGTGGACAGGGATCTCGTATAGCAAATTGTTGAGCTGTGCCGGCATCGCCTGACACACAGAACTAACAGAGGGGAACCCATCCCAGTGGATACCAAGATATGTGTAGGCCTAAGAATACTAGCTGCAGGTACCTTCCAAAGGCCAGCTGGGGATATGATGGGGATTTCACAGGCATCAGCATCCAGGGTACTCCACCAGTTCCTGGATGCCATGTCAGCACATGTCATTGAGCACATATATTTCCCCATCACCTGTGAGGTGTTGGCCAGCAATATGCATCTCTTCCACCAAATAGTAGAATATCCTGAGGTAGTGGGTGCAATAGACTGCACGCACATGTGCATTAAAGCACCACCAGGTAAGCGGGGTAGGGTCTACATCAACCGCAAGGGCTTCCCCAGCATTAACTGCCAGGTCGTGTGCGATGCCCACGGAATAATAATGAATGTGTGTGCTGGCTGCCCTGGAAGCTACCATGATTCCCACATCTGGCATCTGACACAGCTGTACCAGACATTTGCCAATGGGGACATCCCACACAGTCACCTAGTGGGGGATACTGGATACGCACTGGAGCCATGGCTGATGACATCCATCAGAAAAGCACACACACCCGAACAAGAACTCCATATTGAGGCACACGCACAAACATGAATCATAATAGAGCGTGTGTTTGTGATGCTCAAGTCATGGTTCCGGTGCCTGGACACACCCAGTGGAGCCTTGCAGTACTCACCAACTACATGTACCCAAATTGTCCTTGTATGTGCCCTGCTACACAATATGATCCTGCGGAAACAGCTGCAGCATGAACAGCATGGGGCAGGGCCACACAGCCCCCCACCAGTGCCAAGGCCTGCACAGGCGCAGAGTGACTCAGAGGAGGAACAACCTGAGCCTGCCCCAGTAGGCAGAAGGAGGTGTGCCCAGTATGCCCTGGCCTTGGCAAAGAGGCAACGCATAGTACATGTACTGATAGAGTAGGGACCTAGGGAATGATACCTCTTTCTGACTCGCACATACAGTAAAAGGGATGCCAAACATGGCACTACCTGTGCTAAACCATGTATAGGGAGTGTACTATGTGCATCCAACATAGGCAGCCCTGCAACACCACCCTCAGTACTGGGACACCCACAAGGTAAGTGACTCACACATGTCAGTTGGGGAGAGCACATACCCAACAACAGTCACAGCCAGCAGGATAGGCACAGACAAACACAAACAAATGCTGTACTATGGCCACTGAAATAGCCCAATGGGCAACCCCTACACCAGGACTACACAGACAGACTACAACAGGCCAGCCAGTTGGATGTAAGTTGTGAAGGCTAGGAAGTCAGAAACCAATATGTAGGTAGTGAAAGCTAAGATCTGTAGTACATGGGTATGCCTCTAGCCAGCATGATAGGTAAAACTACAGACTGAAATAGTGTACCCGACATACCAGTACAGTCATAGCAAATGTGTAAAAGTGTAAGGTGTGCCCCACCATCCTATGTACACTTATAGTAACAGTCAGGTGTGCCCCCCAACCCCTTTGTAGAAATGTAGAAACAGTCAGGCGTCACCTCACCACTATGCAGAAATGTAGCAACAGTCAATGCCAAATGACCGACGGATACCCCGCAGACACAGAATGCTACCTGTCAGTGTACAACACAAAGGTCTGCACTGCAGTACAAACTACCTGGACTTAATCCACACATGCAGTATAGATGGCCATACTGGGCATGTTCACACACTTAGAGGAATGAAGGCAATGTCAGTGAACAACATACTGAAAGGCCATATTGGACATGCACACACACTCAAACACATGAAGGCCATGTCAGCAAACACCACTGGACCCGACATATCTGGCAGTTGCAGTTCTTACTGCAGACACATGTCAGTATGCACCACTCTTCCCTTGCACACACAGTGGATAGGAATAGAGACATATATGTAAGGACAACACACTATAATAAGCCACAGGTAGATGGACATAGATGTGTTGAAGAGGGTGACCATGACAAGGAGCCATCTGGGCCTGTCCCACCCAGCACATAGCCAAAGGTCCTCAAACACATGAGGTGCAGGTGTCACTCACTGCAGATACTAGCCACCAGTATCTGTCAGCATGACGGCGTGTTGCACGTGCCAGCTGTGCAACATGACTGTACAAGGAAGTAGTCACCTAGTAGCTGTATACACGTACCTGTGGCATATTACCCCATGTGTGCCCGCATGCAGCATGACAACCCCTACATGAATAGGTTACAGCCCATGCACACACTGCCCTCCCCATAGCAGTATCATGACAAGCCTGCTGAGGTCATCCAATGTTAAATACACCTGTGGGAGAGCTGTAGTTCAGTAATCCCCATGGTGCATCCTATAACTGCATACTGCTGTACTGATAAACTTGTTAGATAGTAGTCCTAACCTCTGACGTGGCAACTGTGTGAGTGTGTGTTTGTGTGCTTGTCTCTCAGTCTCTGACTGTGTAGAGAGAAATGCTTTTTAGGCTACTTACACTCCATACAGTTCATATACACAACTTTGGCAAGGCTGCTGATATCACTCACCTAGAAATACAGCTCTGGGAAAATTATAGCACAGTAATCTCTACACCATGTCATGTAACTGCATACTGTTGTAGTGTGTAAAGGTAGTTAGGTAGGTGTTCTAACCCCAGACCTGGCAATTGTGTGTGTGTCTGAGCAGAGAGCAATGCTTTTTAGGCCACTCACACCCCATACAATACATATACTCAACTTTGGCAAGACTGCTGGTGTTACTCACCTAAAAATACACCTCTGGGGATATCATAGAATAGTAATCTCCATAGTGCGTCCTGTAACTGCACACTGCTGTAGTGTGATACAGTAGTTAGGTAGGTGTTCTAACCCCAGACGTGGCAACTATGTGCTTGTGTGTGAATGTGTGTGTCTGCTGAGTAGAGAGCAATGCTTTTTAGGCCACTCACACCCTGTACAATACATATACTCAACTTTGGCAAGGCTGCTGATGTCACTCTTCTAGAAATGCTCCTCTGGGGAAATCATAGCCCAGTAATCTCTGTAGCATATCCTATAACTGCACACTGCTGTAGTGTGATAAAGTATTTAGGTAGGTGTTCTAACCCCAGACTTGGCAATTGTGTGTGTGTGTGTGAATCTTTGTGTCTCTGTCTGTGTATGACTGAGTGACAAACAATACTTTTTAGGTCACACACACTCCTTAGAATTTATATACCCAACGGTGGCAAGGCTGCTAATGTCACTCACCTAGAAATACACCTCTGGGAAAGTCATAGCCCAGTTATGTCTGTAGCTTGTCCTGTAACTGTGTACTGCTGTAGTGTGATTTAGAACTGTGGTACGGTTTCATCACCACCCATGGCAGTTCTGGATGTTCTGCATGTGTTTCAATGTCTGTGTATGGAGCAATGCATCATAGGCCAATCACTTGCAATAAAATTCTAATGCCCTACTTTGTCAATCCTGCTGATTTCATGCATTGTGAAATACAATGTTGGGAGAAAGTTCCCTGTAATCCCTGTGGTGCAACCTATGACTGCTCCATGCTGTAGTGTGATATAGGCCTTAGTCAGGAGTTCTATACCCACACATGACATTTATGGATGTTTTATGTCTCACTGTTTGTGTAGGGAGCAGTGCATTTTAGGCAAGTCACTCGCAGTACAGGTGAAATGCCCTACTTTGGTAATTCTGCTGATGTCAGTCACTGTGAAATACACCTTTGGGGAAAAAGTACTCCAGTAATATCCATGGCATGTACTATAACTGCATAGTGCTGTAGTATAATAAACTAGTTAGGTAGGGGTTCAACTCCCAGACATAACAGGTGCGTGTGTGTGTCTCGTATCCTGTATAGAGGTGAGTGTGTGGCCAATGTGGAGGGGGTTTTGCTCATTACTTTTATGGTAGCCCTACTATATATCACAATGTCAACCATACAGGGATAACAGGTGTAAATTAGCTGGGAGGCTAGGGTGCAAAGCCATACCCATACATGTGACATCAAGGCCAGCCAATCCAAATTAGCAACCCACTATTACCCAGAGCACACACTCAACTCATGTGTCATATGCACACACATGCCTAAGCAACAGCCACTATGTGGTTATTACACTGCATATTTGCCACTGATAGTAACTATGCAGTGATAGCAGTGGGCTACAGAGGGCATGTCACCCTGCCCATCTGTCCAATATGCACGTACATGGAGACAGTGCACCTCCACCATGTTCCCCAATGGACACCTGCACCACCTGTGCTGCTTTCACATGTGACTCACAATGGACAACATGCCCTGTATGGAAAGATGACACTGACATCAGGGAATGCTGTTGGCATGCTATCAATGTAGGTGAGGGGTAAACCTGCTGCACATTACCAGTTCCTGCCACAGGTGGGCAAGACTGGCACATCTGTTGATAATCTGTGTTCACAACATGGGCCAGACACCCCAGGTACAGTTCCACATGTCACTGTACATGCATGTGGGAGGTGTGCACATTCCAGACACCATCCATGTCATGGACTAAGGAACACATACATGGCATGTGGTATACAGCATTGGCCACACACAATAGTCACCCAGCTGACTGGATGGGGGATGCAATACCCACCTGTGTGGGCAAATGCAGTAACTACAGACCTGAGCCACAATGTAGAACATTGTCATATGGCCTGATGCCATGGTATACCCATTGCCAAGCCTTGTACAGCCTGATGGCACAGTTTACCACCACACACCCGTGTAGACATGCACCCATGCATGTCAGAACTGGCACCCTGTGTGTTCGTGTGTGTGTGTGTTGTATGATGTGTATGTCCACATCCACACTCACCATAACCCCCAGGGCATACTGAAGCATGCTGTCTGATGTCTGACATCTCCTCATACTCATTGTCCATACAGCCTCCGTATGACCCATGTGGTGCATGTGATACCTGCACATTGATGTGTTGTAGCAATCCCACTACTGATGAGTTGCACTCCTGGCCCTGTCAAGTGTGTCAATGTGTGTCCCTGTGTGAGTGTGCCAGTGTTGACGCTGGCACCTGTTCATTCAGACAGGCATGTGTACAACACCTACCATATAACTACCGTATCCCTGTTGCAGATGTCACTCACCCTCACATTTATGTTCTGAGTGCTCCACATCAGGTAACCCATGTGGTGCATCCAATAACTGCATCAAACTGTAATAGCACTACATAGTTGTCGGGGTTTGATACCCTGTGCTGGTAGGTGTGGGACACAAACATGCTTCAGTTTTATCCTCCCACACCTCCCTGACATGTATCTGCCTCTGTCTGCCTCCCCCACTCCCTCTCTGGTGGATGTGGAGACCCACACCTGCCTTGCTTAGGCAGCAGCATGTGCATTTTACGTGATGTTCATGATCAGCTGATGGCGTTTGCATGAATTGCAACCCTCCCCTACCTGATTGCATGTGGAACAGCTGTGGTAACATTCCCATAGCCAATTGTATGGAAACACATTCCAATACCTAGGAACATCATGGTGATGTTGTGCCATTGCAGTCACTGTGAGCAGGAACTAGATTTGATGTTTGGCAAACAGCATCTCAGATGGATTGAGGATTTACCTCTAACAACATACACTGTAGAAAGAGAGCAACCAACAGGAGGGGGATGTGCCTGACCTGACTACAGACTGTAAGTGCTGTTATACTACATTTGGAGTAATGTTGGTTTAACAGTGTTTGCCTGGATATGCTTGTCGTACATGTCGCAATACTTCCCATGTCAGTTCCATGTATATGAGGAATCTCCATCTGCAGGGTCATCTGCAGACTGAGCAGTGTTGTGCCTATGGTTTCATGTGTTAGCCACAGTGTATCAGTCTGTGGAATGCAGAAGGAAGTGTGAGGATTGCAGTCTGTAGACGGTAAAGGCCGTGACTGTTACTGACTTCATATCCCGCATAGGACATATGTTGCAACAAATCCTGTTACAATGAAAAATACATGAGGTTATCATAGCAACATGTGTATACTGACCCTGTGTATGTGCTGTCAGCCACACCTCTGTCAACCTTTGTACATATGGCATGCATGAAGTTGTGCATATGTGCTGTACACCATAAATACTGTCATCATGTCTGAAAACAAGCCAGTGATATATCAGACTGCTACATGTCATGTACAGTAGTGGTTATATTTCATGACATAAGCTGGATATTCTGTGGATGATTGGACAATACTGAGGCCTGTGTAGTGATGGTGAATGTCGGCAGTGTGTGTATTGTTAATATGTACTACAGCCTGTGTACAGACTATGGTAGATGTCATTGTTCTAGCTCCCCTTTTCTCAGATGTTACATGCTGCCCTACTGTATGGTACCGTAATGCCGTGCATGTTACTGTATGGTACCATAATGCCGTGCATGTTTGCAGGGCCATACACACGTCCCAAACCACAGGCAGCCATTATAACAAACTGTATAGCAGCCCAGTATATGTAGGGTCATTCTGTGGGTGTGCACATATGAGGACGGTGTAGAAAAGATAGTCCATATACTGTAATATGATGCTAGCTTACCATATGTGGCTGTGGCTGTGTTCACATTGGTTGTGGTTATGCACTGTCACACAGGTGTATCTAACTCTGTGCTGTGACATGGCTGTTGAGCCTGCTATATATGCAGGTACATGTGAATTATCCCATACGAGATGTAGGCCAGTGCTGAGGCAAGTCTGCTTGTAGCCTCCAAAGTGCATTGTTACATGCCTAGCAGCTTAGTGTACTTAACCAGTGGGATGTTATGTGTAGATTCTTGCCAGATGTACTGCTGCTGGGCCTTCCTTAACCGTCATGTATGTCAGACAGAGCAGTCGGATGCTGTACAGATGTATGTCAATATCTAGTGGGTGGTATGTGTCCATGGCACCCCTGTACCAGCAGTCATTATGTGTCAGGCCAGACAGGGATGTGTGAAGCCAACACCTATGGGGCCAAATGTATACCAGTTGTTATGTGTTATACGCATCTACATGGCTGTCTACATCCATTTTGTCAGGCCTGGTACACATGTGGTGCACTAAGGGATCATGTGTATACCTCTGGACTGTACAGGGTGTGTCTAAAGTTCAACATATAGTGGTCAATATCCCTGCTGCACTCCACAAGGGCATTACATGCTAACAGCCGTAACTTACAATGATTTCCTTAGGATGTCTGCCAGTAGCCAATAGCTCACATGTTATAAGCAGATGTCAGCATCCACACACACCATGTCTGTGAAGTCAATCCCAATGATGGTAGCAACAGTCTAGTAATATACCTGCTATACATACCTGTCATTCCCTTGCGCTATGACTTTGGGACTGTAGGGGCTGGTGTATGGCTACACTCCATGTCCAGGACATATGGTGGAAGTATATGCACGTTTACTTATCCAGATAGCCATATATATATATATATATATATATATATATATATATATATATATGTGTGTACTACATTGAATTACCACTATCATGGCAACCACCCACTATAAATCCTTACAGCATGTGGGCATGGACCCTTTGCATTTCCTGTGTGATGGGCATCCGTCCTGTGTGTGGGCATCAGTGATACAGACAGCAGGTAGCAATACCTATTACAGGAGAACCTGCACACTCAGAGTGGATACATATTTGTAGGAGAATCAGGGAACTACAGACAGACTGTGGGTAGAGTTGTGTAATGCTTTGCATAATACTGATATTACAGGGGGTGTGTGTACATACTAGTATAACTTGGAATGCAGTCTGTCTGCATAGCTCACTACTGTGGGCCTAACCTCTTGCTGGACAGAGGTATGCCTGTCATGTGTTGTCCATCCACCACACAGGTCCTGTGTCAGATATTACACTGGCAGTGTGTCTGTTGCATGCTATCAGTACATGGCTAAATCCATGTCTATATCTAACCTCAATTCCCTGTCTAAGGGTATGTCGCAGACTATCCTGTAACACCAGCACCTTGCTTAGTGTATGGCAACAGTGTTCCACATATGTGCCTGTGTTCTAGCCTCTGTCCCTATCTACATACCAAGCTTTGCACATATGTCATGCCTTTGGGGGTTGTTCTGTAGTGGGCTGTGAGTATTTCACACTGCCATTGCTGCTATTAGTCCACTGCTGTTGTATCCCCCACACATACAGTGGGGCTGGGGCCATATATGCGTGGGCATCATCTACACAACACATGTGCACCCTTATGTACTGCAGAGGCCAGTGTATGTAACAGTGGTATATGGGCTTGTATTATTGAGTGTAGGTGGGGAGCACCATAAATTACCTAGGCTGTTACAAAATGTGGGGTTATCAGGGGTGAGCTGACACTCCACCTATATTGAGATTACTTACATGACTTGGGATACTGTAAGCCTACTCCCTCCTGCCATACAGACTGTTGTGTGCATTATGTCGGGTTATGTACAAAATGTCTTTACCTCCTACGGAGTTTGTATGGACTGTAGATAGAGGCTGCTGATCTACCCACCTGCAGTACATACTGTTGATTGTGTGGTACCCTGTGGCCCAATGTGTCTGCACTAGTGTACATTCTGAAGGGCTTGGCCTGGACAGCAACAGTTGTGAACCTTTCCAGACTGCTGTATTAGTGTAACTGTTTCACAGTTGCAGTAATCCATTTATATGGTTGTCAGTATTTGAACAGCTATATGATATGGCATATAGAACTGCATAGTACACAATTAAAGGATTCCCATGTCTACAAATCTGTGTGTGGTGCCTTTCCTTTGACCTTTCTATGGGTATATGTTGCAGGCAATGATTGACATTAGTATGTTTCACCCATATAGTGTCCAGTTGTTCAGGTGTTAACTGAAGGCATAGTGGCTGTTCCATATTGTGTGCACCTCCTACATATGTATATTACTGTACATATATCTGTGTGTGTATATGTAGTCACATGTATATATTTATATATACACATATACACACACACACACACACATATATATATATATATATATATATATATATATATATATATATATATATAGATATATATATATATATATATATATATACATACATATATATATATATATATATACACACACATATGTATATCTGTATCTGCATATATGTGTCTGTGTATCTGTATCCTGGGGACGTTGATGGCTTCCACATGCACCTGTGTCCTATGTGAGGCAGAATGTATTTGGTAGTGTATTGCAGGGCGCATGTGTTTGGCTGTGGGGGATGCCTACCCATACAAGACGTATAGTGTGTGGGGCCTCTCAACCTCATTAATGGTGCATGTGGACATAGGTATATTCGTTAATCTGCAATTTCTATCTACAGATGTATGGCCATATATACCTATATAGATATATTTATCTGCTAACAGATATACAAGTATATGTGCATAGATAGTGATATATATGTATATAGAGTTAGTAAAACAACATATATATTTATATATATATATATATGTATATCTATACATATATGGGTATGTTGTATCTGTTAAGGTTGCAATATAGTTACACATGCAGACATCTAGATGTTGGTATACATCCTCTGTACTGTTGCATGACAGGACTGGCTGATATGTTTATGAAACATTAAATATCTGTGTACCTGTTATGGCTTAGTGGTACGTCACCCTGTCTAGGGTGTGCAGGGTCCTTGGTTTGAGTCTTGCAAGAGCTGTTTATTTTGTTGCTGGGCAGAACATGGCCCATTGGATAGAGAGTGATTAAGGCACCTTAAAGCAGTTGTAAGCATGATTGTGTGTTCTGCCCAGCAGCAAAATAGACAGCTCCTGCAAGGCTCGAAACGAGGACCCTGCACATCATACACAAAGTGATTTACCACTAAGCCATGGCAGATATGCTTAATCATGATGTTTTCACATACATATCATCAAGCCCAAGTATACAACACTACAGGGAATGTATTCTGCCATGAAGATGTATTTGTGTGTGTATATATATTCATCTTTAAATTGATATAACATATCTATAAATGTAGATATAGGTATAGAAAAAAATACATAATATATATATATATATATATATATATATATATATATATATATATATATATATATAGATATATATATACGGGTCTAGGTCATAAGATCGACAGCTCATATGACTGAAACTCATTTGGTCGACAGCTCATTTGGCTGACAAAAAGTATTCAAGGCAAAAACCTGGGATTTGCCCCCCTCCCCACTGTTGTGCGACTGTGGAGTTGTTATATATAGTTGGGGGTGTGTGGGGGGCACAGCCCCCCACATTGGGGGGGTGTGGGGGGCGAAGCCCCCCACCTATACTTTTTGTCAGCCAAATGAGCTGTCAATGAAATGAGTTTCAGTCATATGAGCTGTCGATCTTATGACCTAGATCCATATATACATATGGTTCTACCTTACTAGATCGACATGTTAAAACAGCGAAAACAACTTCACTGACGCCAGAAGATCGACAAGGCAGAAGACCGGCGGAGGAAGACACCGACGCTGAGAACACTGCGATGGGGAAAGGATGTGTAAGTATGCGGTAGTGACGGACGTTAGGGTGCGAGTAAGGTAAGTGTGCGATGTTGGAGGTGTGTAGGGGTAGGGGTGGGATAAGTGAGTTAGGGTTAGGGCGCGGGTTGGGTAAGGGTGCGAGTAAGGTACGTGTGCGATGTTGGCGGTATGTAGGGGTAGGGGTGGGATAAGTGAGTTAGGGTTAGGGCGCGGGTTGGGTAAGGGTGCGAGTAAGGTAAGTGTGCGATGTTGGCGGTGTGTAGGGGTAGGGGTGGGATAAGTGAGTTAGGGTTAGGGCGCGGGTTGGGTGAGTGTGTGATAGTGACGGACCTTAGGGTAAGGGTTTGGGATAGGGTTGTAGATAGTTGTGTATGTACGGGTTAGTGTTGGTTTGTAAGGATTTTGGTGTGCTTGTGTTGTGTGTGTGGGTTTTGGATAGGGGATTTGTTTTGTTTGTTGGTATGATGTGTCGAGTGTATGAGGTGTCGTGTTTGTGAACTGTCGATCTTCTGGCGTCGGTGAAGTCGTTTTCGCTGTTTTGACATGTCGATCTAGTAAGGTAGATCCATACATATATATATATATATATATATATATATATATATATATGAGCCAGTAAATACATATATACATAGATATGCATACAACCATAGATAGATATGTATATATCCACATGTCCACATATATACAGCACTAGGAATGCATATATGTCAGCATATATATGGCTCACCTTTCAAAGGAAGAAATCCATGTGTCCAAAAGCTGGAAGGCCAAAAGTATGTTCTCAGCATTGCACAATCTTGCAATACATGCATCAAATGTGCAATGAGCGAATGTCACTATGCATTCGCTCATTGCAAATTAGGCAATTTGGGTGCGGATGCCATTATAGTGGGGATGGGGAATAATTGCCTATACTAGGAGTTAGTACATCACAGTAGGGGGGTTGTGGGGGGCCCAGCCCTCCAGAGGGGGTGTGCAGGGAGGCATGCAACCTGGCATTATGATATGTATTCCAACCTGCAGTTCGAGTCAGCAAAGGTGCCTTTAGAATTTCAGTGTTTTTAACTGTGGTGCAGTAAGAAATGATGGGGTAGTCCTTCTGGTTTGCAGAAAGGGCCATTCAAATGAATGATTGTCTCCCTGTCAAAGGTGAACACATATATATCAATACAGGTATATATGGACATACATCTGTAGATGGAACTGGGAATGTAACCACAACTTATATGTCCACATGCACCACTGATGGGTTTGAGAGACTCAAACAACATACATCTGGAACAGATAGGTATCACCCCCCCCAAGCCAAATACGTCTGACCTGCAATACAGTACCTTCCTTAGCAGATCCTATAAGCAGGACCCTACACACCAAGGGCAGTACATGTTAACAGTACTCCATCCCACCTGATGGATGTTAGGCTGGCATTACTAACATATCATGCAGTACAGTCAAGTGATGTGTCATGCTTGGGGGAAAACCCTGCACAGGTGCAGTAAGTAGCTGGGATCCCTCATATGATCCAATAGCCCTACACCTGACAATGGATTCACCAATGTTGGCAGGGATGACCCCAAATCCACCATGTTAGCTGGGAACTACCACCCAGTAGCCTGATGACCCTGGTCTGCAGGGACATAGAACATATCAACAATGAACCCATGGCCAATGTCACTGGTAATCTCAACACACAGGACCCCACCAATGTTGTACATGTCAAAGGAAGAGAATGCAACCTGAACCTGGTATACCTCCTTTACCCAATCATGACAGGTGTAGATGAGGGTTAAGAGGTGCACAATGCCTATGTAGATCATAGCAGGTTTTTTACACCATCCTGCATGTAGGAATGTGTGTAGTTGTTAAGGGATCTACCTCCATTCACAGAATATTTTTCCACCAGGACTGCTTGGCATATGCCAACATTCCACAGGTGCCATCCCATGGACACACAGTCTCTCACAGGTCATAAATGTGTCAATGCCCTCCGCCACACTGTTGGGGTGTGCAGCACTACTGGGGTTGCTATACCTCACTGAGTGTTGGTGTTGTGGACACAGCTGCCATTGTTGCAGTTACTGTTGCATCTATCCCCCCACATAGCTGTCTGTAATACTGTACAGTGTATGTAATCAGGTTGTTAGTTGTTGTTTACATCATTCACAGTAGTTGAGTGCCTCACACCCTCCTAAGGGTAGGGCTATGCCACCAGCATTGGCATGCACATGTTATTTAGGTGAGGATCACAGTAGAGAAAGGAGAGGGACATACACCCTTTTGTTAGCATGTTCAATGTCATCCACATTGCAGACTGCATATATAGCACAGTGTGGTTGTGCCTATCCTGTCTTGGTGGGATTGCATGTGCAACAGATGTGTTACCTGCATAGTGACAAACCTCCATGTGTACAGTCTTGTGCCTGTGCTGCATCCAAACCAAAGGTAATGTGTGTTGTACCCAGCCATGGCATGTGTACCACCCATTACACTTACTGGTGTCCACTTTAGAAGTCCTGCTGACACCACTACTCCCATCAGCCATGTGGCACATGGACAAACACAACACAATCAGAATCGATACTGGTGATAACAATACAACATTGTTAATTACAGCTATGATGCATCATGGCTGCACAGCTACACCTTCCAAGATATTAGCATTTAACTTTACTGCTGACAACATGCTACACATCATTCCATTGCTACACTGTTGTACAGTCACCCTGTGCATCAGCACCATGTTAGCCTGTCCCTGCATCGATGTTATGGCTGTCAGGGAGTGGCACCGGTATCATCATATGCACAGGGTGTGTTGTTTGTTTGCCAGAGGCCTAGGCTGAGCCATACAATTGACAACATGTGTGTGTGTGTGTGTGTGTGTGTGTGTGTGTGTGTGTGTGTGTGTGTGTGTGTGTGAGTGTGTGAGGGGGCATTGTAGTGTTATGGGCCACTGGTGATGTCGTGTGTGCAGGTATGTGGTTGCCCTAGGTTCATTGTTTATTTGTGTGTGTGTGTCTGCATGCACACAGTTCCTCCATGTGGCTGCCATATACAGGGAATTGTGAGACAGCTGCAGACTGTACCTGGCAGGGTTTCAAGTTCACCATCTCCGGCCATGGACACGGGACCTGTGCTTGGCATGGGTGCTACAGGCAGTATCAGGTACAAAGCCAGACCGAGTACTGTCCCCTGAGTTTGACAGATGTCCACTGGATCCAGGTCCCACCTGGGACTGGCCAGAGCCATGTGCATGTGGTCTGCTATGATGGTCTGTGGACAGCTGCCCCACAGTGCTGGGGCTGTTACTGCCACTACTGGAGCGGTTGTGACTAGTCAGACATCCACAGTGACCTCCAGCTGCTGGTGTTGCTGCCATATGTCCACGTGGCCATTGCAACCATCCCGCCCTGTCCTGACACATGGTCATGACATTGTGGATGAGATCCAATGTCTCACCCCACCGTTTATCCATGACTTCGGTGTAATTATGGATGACACCTGCTAGGTCATGAATGCTGTCAGTTTCAGAGGTGTGATGAGCCCTCTGCATCCTTAGACCCCGCCTGGTGTACCATTCCATTCATGCCTGTGCCTCCCTGGCAGTCTGAAACATGCATGTGGTTGAAATAGCTGTGGCACATCTGCCAGGGGCATGATGACCAGCAGTGCTCTGACAAGCAGCCCTAAACATCTGCCTATGTGATACCCCACCAGACATCTGGCTATGGCTGCAGAGTCCTGACACACATGCCATAGATACCACACTGTCCTGGCTAATACCAACCATAGGCTGTCCCTCAGCTGAAGCCAATGGTGATGAGGTATGTAGAAGCAGTGTGACTTTGTGCGTGGATGGGTTGTATATGTGTGTGGGTTGTCAATTGCTGGCCCAGCGGCATCCCCTGATGACCCTTCCTGTGCCTCAACACACCTATCCTCATGGACACTGACTGTACCAGTGACATCAGATTCCCTGCAGGGGGGACCCAGCCCCACCTTTCCACCTGTAAGGGGAAAACAGGGAACAGACTGTAAGACCTGTACAACACTGCTAAACAGTACATACACACGCACACATGCACACACACACACATGTGTGTGCGCAGACATGGCCACACACACAGACAAACATACATGCAGCCAACATACATGGCGACCATTACACTCCACCAGACAGCACCTACAGACAGCTCCCTCACCCCATAGCACACACAATAGCAGGTGATGGTGCAGTACAGTATTACACACATACCTGTAATTACACACATGTCAGCATGCAGGACATGTGGCACTCAACAGCATGCAGTGCAACTGTAGTCAATCCCCGTTACCAACATTATACATGGCTGTGATGCATGGCTTCTGTTTGTAGGTGATGGTCCTCCCTCTGGAACTCACTGCACCCATGTCCACAGCATTGCTGTAACTCTGTTCAGCACCCTGGCATGTACTGTGCACCATACCTCATGGGTGTACACACCATTTTAGGATGTGTATCTGTGTGTCAGTTGTGTTTCCGCTGCTGCTCACAGCCTCTGTGTGTTTCTGAATCACATGTGGAGACATATGTTTAGTGAATGCCTGATGTGTATTCACATAAGTTATCATCAGTGGTGCATGTATGAGTGATAGACTACCATTAGACTGACCATAGACACAATGTACTGTACCTAGGTGAGTGTAGAGACCATTATTGACCATGATTGAGCCCTGGCTGATGTTGCCTGTGGTACACATAGGTTCATATGTGAGTACTGTTCTATTGGTCCTGGGGCCTACATAAGCCTAGCAACAGGGGTTCCCAGACATGCACCACCCACTCATGTTATTCCCCTGTGCCCCTGTCAGGCTGTGGCATAGACATACTACCCAGGGTGAATTCCCCATTTCCCATCCAGTTGCCAAGTGTTTCTGTAAAGAGGTCCAATGAGTAGCATTGCCTGGCATGTATGGGTAGTCCATTTCAGAGTGTGGGGATTCCCCAGGACAGGGCCCTATCCCTCCAGTATGTTCTGTTTAATGTGTTGATGAGGTTTAGGACCCTGGAGCATGAGTTAGCAGAGGGAGTGGGATGTCTTTATATGTGGTATGTTCAACTGCTCTGTGTATGATATAGATGTGTATGTTGGGCAGATGGCAGCTGTGCCTGAGCAATGTGCACTTGAGTGTAGCCACAGGTGTCTAAGAGGGACTATGTATTGCATTTGTTTGAGGCTGGTAATCCCATTAGTGAGGTATGTGCTGTGTCAGTGCACATGTACAGCATTCATTATGGGTAGGTGTGTTAGATGTGTACATGGCCTACACGTTAGCTATGACATGCATAGTGAATTGCCAAGCGTAACTTTAAACCATACTCACCGGCATCCGGCCACTGCCTTGCTGGTATCCCAGTGGTACCTACATTCAGATGGGCTAGAGTTGATGTCAGTGGCCACAGCTGTGGCATTGCTACAGGGTGGCTGCAATATTACAGTACTACAGATTATGCATTACTGCTTATTGGTACTACACAGCAACATACCCCACATCTCACATCTGTATGGTATACCTGTACAGATGCATACACTACAGTAGTCTACTGATATGCCCTGGAACCTTACCTGCATGCTCCATGTCTGCTGTGTGTGTGTAGCACCCACCTCCATGACTGTATAAGTCTGTAGCTCTTGCGGGCAGGCAGGTGCTACCAGGCTCATGAACAGCTCCTCCACTATGGTAAGGGGTGGATGGATGTTATGCCCCCCCTGTTGCAAGGTGGTCACCCCACATGGCAGTGGCACAGCAACGTACTTGCCGGAGCAGGTCACTGCAATGGTGGCAGAACTGCTCATAAGTACAGCAGTGCATCCCCAGCTCATTTACCCTGCAGACCACATCAG
>NC_056731.1:90900564-90938064 GCF_019279795.1 Protopterus annectens
GTATCCTGAAAATTCCTTTTGAGTATGTTCTTTGGACTAGACTAAATTGCAGATATTACATGGTTTACTGTCCTTGTTGAAGCAAGACAAAATGCCCAATAAACACCAAGTACCTTTGCAGATGTAAAAAACAAGTCCACAAATGACAAAAACACTGCTAAGGTTAGGATCCAGAATTCAAAAGCATCAAGGCATCAAACAAATCTTCCAGCAGTACTGTTTTAATTGCAACACAAGCGCTTTCACATTCAGCTTCATCAGGTGTATGAACAAATGCAAAAACACACCTTTTTTATATCATACATTTACATCACATGACTTTCATCAATCAACCTTTAAAAAGACACATTCCTTCACACAGCTCCTTAAAAACAATAAACAGATATATATAACAAAATCTTATTCAAATAAATAAACACCATTAGTCAGATACAGATAGTAAAAATATATATATAAATAAAAACTACTACCTACGTAAAGCTCTTCTACCAAGAACAGGCTTGATGGGCAGACGGTCATTAAGCCCATGTCCATAATTAGCTCTAAGCATTACGATCCATTTCGCTTCCATCTCTTCTGTCTTAATTCTAATATCACCTCCCCTCATATTCATATATGTTCTACCTGTAACCATAAATTGAAAACTGTGTTGGTCACCCATACTTGAAACATGCTTCGCTAGAGCATTAACACTAGTACCTTTTTTTATATGGTAAATATGTTCTCTGATCCTTTCCTTCAAGGTATGATATGTTTTACCTATATAAAATTTGTTACAGACCAAACAGGTAGCCAAATAAATTACATGTGGGGTTTCACAAGTTGCACTAACCCTAATGTCAAAAAGTTGCCCAGTGTCTAGATGTTTAGAAAGTTTTTCTTTATTAATATATCTACAATAGGTACATCTACCACATGGTTTAGTACCATATTCAGACTTAATAAAAATTCTATCTTTAAGTATACATAACCTCCTCAAATTCTTTTTATTTTTAAATGTGAATTGGGGTATTTTACCTATAATTTCACTGATCTCACTATCTGTAATTAGTATATTCCAGTGCTCATTAATAATGTTTGTATATTTCCTAACATTTCTTGCATAAGGTATCTCTTAAAATGTATACAGACATATTAATTAAAGGTCTCAGATGTTTCAGATGGTTGGAGTACAGAGCCTATTTCAATTTATTTAGAGAAACATCTGAGACCTTTAATTAATATGTCTGTATACATTTTAAGAGATACAGAGCACTTTTTATGTGATTTGTATGATTTTACTGTTCAGGGTGATATGAGAGAGAATTTTATTTTTGTTACCCTGGATGTGGTCTCTTTATTCACTGTCATTCCGAATGAGGCAGGCATTGATTATTTATGAAAGTTGATGGAAAGGAATGGGACATTTAGTGCTGACAAAATTGAACTAATGCAGAATTTAATGAACATTGTACTTGTGAATAATGTTTTTTTTGTTTAGAGATCAGATATACTGGCAAAAAAATGGGGTTGCAATGGAGAGCTCCTGTTCAAATAGTTATGCGAATGCAGTTATGTCCATATGGGAAACAGAACATTTGATAGGAGGACCATTTAGTGATCTGATTTTATTTTATAGAAGGTTTGTAGATGACCTCTTTCTTTTATGGAAAGGGACTATAGTACAATTGTTTGATTTTGTTAGATACATTAATGAGTCATCAGATTTTTTGAAATTTACATTAAATCATTCAGACGAAGGTATCAGTTTTTTAGATGTATTTGCAGAAATAGATGATACAGATAGAATTTTTACTAGACTATACAGGAAAGAATGTCATGCCAATAAACATTTGAGTAGAGATAGCATGCACCCTAAATATCTTTTTAAAAATGTAGCTCGGAATCAGTTTCTTAGAGCATCCAGACTGAGCATAAAGAATGATGAATATGAGAAACAACTAGTTAGAACTGGTTAGGAGAGGGTTATGAACAAGAAATGATTCAAAATAGTGCTAAGGCAACCATACAATTATGGGGTACAAGAGCAAGGACTTATTTTTCAGAGAGATTACCGAGGAAAGAACACAATAAGGACAATAAGCTTAGAGTTCGTATACCTTATGCAAGAGATGTTAGGAAATATACAAACATTATTAATGAGCACTGGAATATACTAGTTAGGGATAGTGAGATCAGTGAAATTATAGGTAAAATACCCCAATTCACATTTAAAAATAAAAAGAATTTGAGGAGAAGATTATGTATACCTAAGGATAGAGTTTTTATTAAGTCTGAATATGGTACTAAACCATGTGGTAGATGTACCTATTGTAGATATATTAATAAAGAAAGTTTTTTTAAACATCCGGACACTGGGCAACTTTTTGATATTAGGGTTAGTGCAACTTGTGAAACCCCACATGTAGTTTATTTGGTTTGCTGTTTGGTCTGTAACAAATTTTATATAGGTAAAACAGATTGTACCTTGAAGGAAAGGATCAGAGAACATATTTACCATATAAAAAAAGGTACTAGTGTTACTGCTCTAGCAAAGCATGTTTTGAGTATGAGTGACCAACACAGTTTTCAATTTATGGTTATAGGTAGAACATATATGAATATGATGGGAGGTGATATTAGAATTAAGACAGAAGAGATGGAAGTGAAATGGCTTAGAGCTAATTATGGACATGGGCTTAATGACTGTGTGCCCATGAAGCCTGTTCTTGATAGAAGAGCTTTACGTATGTAGTAGTTTTTATTTATATATATATTTTTACTATCTGTATCTGACTAATGATGTTTATTTATTTGAATAAGATTTTGTTATATATATATATATATATATATATATATATATATATATATATATATATATTTATTGTTTTTAAGGAGCTGTGTGAAGGAATGTGTCTTTTTAAAGATTGATTGATGAAAGTCATGTGATATAAATGTATGATATAAAAAAGGTGTGCTTTTGCATTTTTTCATACACCTGATGAAGTTGAATGTGAAAGTGCTTGTGTTGCAATAAAGACAGTACTGCTGGAACATTTGTTTGATGCCTTGATGCTTTTGAATTCTGGAGCCTAACCTTAGCAGTGGTTTTGTCATTTACTGTCCTTGTTACCTAGGATTTTTTTTTTTCAAAAGTTTGTCTTTACTGACTCAGTGCAAGCTCACCCAGAATGGCCAGTCCTGCATGATTCCATTACCTGGTACATTAATAAGTCAAATTAACTCATGATGGAGCTGTTAAATATCTGGTAAGTTCTGGTTTCACTTAGGTAGTTACTGTTGCATCTTCTGTACCCATTGAAATTCCAAGGACCATAATTGCAGTCCATGGAATATCAGAACAATAAGTAAAAGTTAGGTAAATATATAATATTTCTAGGGCTGTAGTATATTGGAGAATTCCCATGCTCTAATGTTTAGCAATTTTGAATTTAAATATAGGTTTGCATCTTGCTATAGGGAACAGCTTGTTGACACTGAAGAAAATAGAAAAATTTAAAATAATAATAATAATAATACAATAAAAAACACTAAAACACCACAGAAATCCTGCAACTATTCATGGCAGTAGCACTAATTCCACAGTATTGTCTTTAATGTTTTTTCTTCTATTGGGCCTGCCTACAGTTAGTCAAAGGCAGACCACAAATCAGAACAAAGTACTTTAGTTGTGGTACTAAATGCTAAATTTACAGAGGTGCAATAAAGCGTACAAATTAAGGTGCAAAAATTAATCCCAAAAATGCTCTGCTTGTTAAATTAGGAACACTTTTCCTCACATTTACTTAAAACTTAACACTAAGAGAAACTCACTTGTATAACTCATTAACAAGTAGGGATTATACCTGCAAACACGTATTCCCTTAAAAAGCAAACAAAAAAAAAAAAAAGAAAAGCAAAGAAAACAAATATTCCACACACTCATTCAGAGACTTTATAACCTAATATGTGCTCAATAGGTAATGGATCCCCTTGCTTCTCTTAGACATTCACTGTAAAGCAGTGACTTGGTAGGTAGCACAAAGAAACTCTTATCACATTGCAAGGCAAGGCCTGAAAGATAAAGAGTCTAAACCTCAAGATGCACGCACTCGAAACTCTCCTTAGCATGGAGAACATCTATATCTGTGCAGTAACAGAAACTTGGTTCAAGGCTCTCGAGAGCACCCCAGCACTACCAGGTTATACTTCATACCATGCTTTTTGGCCCCAAAACTTGGACCGAACCACAAAAGGAGGGGGAGTATCAATATTTGTCAAAGATACCCACACCTCCAGGTTGGTGGCACAGCACAAAGCATCAGAGACTATCCATGTGCAACTAACAGTGGGTAAAACTGCCTTCCAGTTTATAGCCTGCTACAGACCACCCTCCCAAACCCAGGAACCCCACTCGGCCTTCCTGAGAACACTGGAAAATATGAAGGTCTCTCCAAACACCATTATATTGGGTGACTTCAACTACCCAACCATAGACTGGGAGCATTACTCTAGCTCCAACACCTTAGCCCAAAGGTTCCTAGAATTTATAAACTCAAATGCTATGGAACAACTTGTTACCACTGCAAAAAGAGGGGAAAACATACTGGACCTGATCATCATCAACATGGGGACCCTATGCTCCAGACCAGAAGTGTATCCCTCACTGGTAAGATCAGACCATAAACTAATCTCACTGGATATTCACATCCTGACCCCCACCCCATGCCCAGAAAACCACAGTGAAAAGCTTCTCTAAAGCAAATTTCACACTCCTCAAAACCAAGGTGGAATCCTTCAAAGCCCCCAGGCCTGTGGATAATACGGCCCAGACCACAAAATCCTTTATAAACACATTCTATAAACACCTTCAGGAATGCATGGATCATGCAATCCCAAATAAAACCAAGACCCAATCCTCCAAAGGCAGATATCCTGTCTGGTGGACCCCAGCCATAAACAAACTATACAATAGAAGGAGGAAGCTACTACATGATAGAGCAAAATCCCAAAAAGGGAAGGCAGCTCTGATCAGTATTAGCAGAAAACTACGGGCACTCATAAAATCGTCTAAGGCCAGCTTCAAGAGAAAAATTGCACAGGACCCTAAGGATAATCACAAGGCTTTCTTTAGTTATGTTAGGAACCTGGGTGGGAATTCCCAGACATGCTCAGAATTAGTCCAAAATGACAAAAAATACACTGAACCCACAGACATTGCCAACATCCTAGCTGACAGGTTCAGCGCAAACTTCTCCCCCCACTCCCCACCAAAAGGGCTAATATCTATCCCAGCAGAGTGCTGCCCCCCTGACATCTCAGATGCTCAGGTAAGAGCTGCCCTCTCCAAAGCAAGAAACACAGCATCAATGGGACCAGACGGTGTCCCGGGCTGCGTCCTACATGAACTCCAAGAAGAGCTAAAACCAAACCTAAAACTACTGTTCAATCTCAGCCTTACTACAGGATATGTACCCAAAGAGTGGCGTACAACAACAGTGGTCCCTCTCTACAAAGGTGGTGCCTCAATGGATCCTGGAAACTATCGCCCCATAAGTCTCACTAGCTTGGTCTGCAAAGCTATGGAAAGGATCATCATGGACCTTATAAATAAAGATATTGGGGACCTGCAGACACTGGATCCTACTGAGTTCGGCTTTGTTAAGGGCAGATCCTGCCTCTTGAACCTGGTCAATTTCTTTGAAACAGTCACCAAGGCAATTGACAAGGGGAAGGTGGACCACACAGCCTACCTGGACCTCGCAAAAGCCTTTGATACAATACCCCACTCGGGCATTATAGATAAGCTCACCAGCTTAAATATAAACCCCTATGTCACTAGATGGGTTGCAAACTGGCTCAAGGACAGAACCCACATGGTTAGAATAGCTGGAGCCATGTCAGACTCCAAACCAGTTACAAGTGGCGTCCCACAAGGCTCAGTCCTGGGACCTCTCTTGTTCGGTATATATTTCTCGGAGGTACAGGCCAACATGGAAGGACTGTGGCTGACCAAGTTCGCAGATGACTGCAAACTGGGCACCATAATAGACTCTCCAGCCGACACAAGCATCCTCCAAAAGGGCCTCATAGAAACAGACAACTTGTGCCAGAGCCATGGCCTCAAGCTAAACGCCAAAAAGTGTATAGTCATCCCCTTTGGTAAAAACAAAGTGCCCACAAATTACCACATAGGTGGTAATCCATTAAGTACAGAAGAAGTAATTAGGGACCTGGGGACCCAAGTTGATAGCAATCTCTCATTTGACAACCACGTGGCCAAAGTGGTTAGAAAAACATTTTATATAGCCCACCTAATCATGAAGGGATTCACATCTAGACCAGGGGAGGTCATCGTGCCTCTTTACTCATCCCTCATCAGATCCATAATTGAGTACAATGCCCCTTTTGGGATGTACCTTACCAGACACCTGCAGCAACTGGAAAGACCCCAAAAGTACCTCACCAAGAGGATCAAGGGGCTCAAAGAGATGCCGTATGCTGCCCGGTTAAAGAAACTCCAGCTCTACTCAGTGGCATACCGCCTGCTCAGAGGCGATCTGTGCCTGACGTATAAAGCCATGTCCAACCTGGAATTAATGGACATGCTGCACCTCAGAAAATCCAAATCCCATCGAGCTACGCGCTCGAGGGACTTGAACCTCAGCACTGAAATAAATAGGACATGCTGGAGGGACAGATTCATAACCCAGAGGCTCCCTTCACTCTGGAATAAAATCCCAGTCCAGGTTAGGCAGAGTCCCTCATTGACTCTCTTCAAGAGGAATCTTGATGAGTGGATGGGAGATCGTAGGTTTACCCCGGGTATCACTTCTGTGTCACTGTTAGACAGAGGCACATTATACTAACCTTGAAAAAGGGCATAGCAAATTTAATTTAATATGGGTGGCGAAAGCCATACACACTCTGGCTAGGCTTATAAATGCCCTAGGGCAGATAGCCTAGTATGAACCTATGAACCTATGAATCTATAGTCAGACATCATACATAAAGGACCTGCTCACTAGCCCACACTTTTGGGAGGATATTACATTTTTTTAAAGAATTCTTGTAAGGTAATTATAACCTAACCAGATCACTAGCCCTAATTAATTCACTAGTTTCTGTTTGTATTAAGAAATCTCAATATCAATTAGTATAGGGCATTTGAGCAGTAACAAGATAAACTATAACTGAAAACTGGAAGAAGGAAATTGCACCTTTGTTTCAGAACTTCCTTGAGTTGACCAATGAGGTCAGTCAAACTGAAATTAAAGTCATAAAGTAAAAATGAAGGAAAAGTGCTTCTCAGTTTAAGTTTTAGAGCAATTTGTACTCTTTATTAACAAAAAAATTTTGATAATATTAAGGATCTGTAATAATTAATATCATATAGTCTAGTATAGTTGTTTGAATACAGATGATTTTTATTATTTGATATTTGAACTTCTGTAAATAATATATATATATATATATATATATATATATATATATATATATATATATAGTTTGATGTAAAAGAAATAATAAAAATCATTTTTGAAAAAGTATTAGCTTATACAGATGGATTTATTCTAATGACCAAGAATACTGGACATAGCACCAATACCGCCCTCATTTCCTTCCTGGACACAGTAAATAGAACTTGGGATGATGGATCCATAGTGTCTGCACTCTTTCTTGATCTATCAAAAGCATTTGATACAATTTCCCACTCCTTTCTGCTTACTAAACTCTCCAACCTTAGCAGCTCTCCCCCCACCCTTCAATAGTTCCATAACTATCTCAGTAATAAGCATCAATCTACAATTTGGCAGCACTCCTCCTCCTCCCCTTTCATCAGTACTAATACAAAGGTGCCCCAGGGCTCTATACTGGGTCCCCTTCTATTAAGTATATTCATCAAAGAATTCCACACTACTCTCACCCATAGTACTGTTATTCAATGCACAGATGATTCTACTATAATCTGCTCTTCTAAATCTGCCTCTGTACTACAGCAAGGGTATAATTGGAGGCTGCTGAACTAAATTTATAATTGTTGATTGTTACGTATCCTGAAGGCAGATCCTGTTTCTTCCTTTTTTACTAATTGAAGGCCTTGGCCTGGACAGCATAGTATAATACATATAGACATTGCTTGCATCTACTGTTTTGTGTGGGTCTTGCATGGTGTCAGTACTGGCATACATTATTATATAGTACAAGAATAAAGGTTATCTGTGTATGCATACCTGTGTGTCATGTAATGTCCTTTGAATTGTGGGTGGGTATATGTTTAATGCAAGTATTCTCATTTGTGGGAATGGTTGCCACATTACACATTTCACAGGTGGCAGTTGAAGGGATTGTGGCTGAAGGATATACTTTGCACCCAGTACTTCCACACTACTTCTACGTATGTATGGCTACTGATACCTTTTGTGTGTATATGTGTATGTATCTATATATATATATATATATATATATATATATATATATATATAAATCTCATATGGCTATATCTATATATATGTATCTATAGATATGTACATCTGTATATACATATATATATATATATATATATATATATATATATATATATATATATATATATATATATATATATATGTGTGTGTGTGTATACATATGAACATACGTATGTATCTATACACAATGTATGTTATATGATTATTTGTGAGTCATACATTAATATATATATCTACATATAGCTGTCTATCTGTCTATATTTGCAGATATATATCTGTCCATATGTCCATGCATGTTCGTCTCATATTTTGGCCTGTTCCTCATTCACTTGGCAATTGTTATGGATGATCACAGCATTGAAGTCAGTAACTAGTGGCAACACTTTTGTGTTTCAGACTTCATCTCCTTTTACATATGTGTTCTAATACATATAACTGTGTAATTAGCAACATTTTAAGTGTATCAGCACAATAGTTCAAATATATCCCTATTTGTACCCACAGTGTGGCATACTTTGTCCAGACTTCTGTATTAACAGGTTATGTGGTGTGATAATAATACATTTCCTGTACTGTTGACTGATTGTGCTGCATGATATGTTTGTGAAAACTTCAGGTTGTGTATATCTGCCATGGTTTAGTGGTAAATCACTTTGTGTATGGAGTGTAGGATCCTGGGTTTGAGCCTTGGAGAGACAGTTTATTTTGTTGCTGGGCAGAACAAAGGACATTGGCTACAGAGTGATTAAGGCACTTTTAAGCAGTTGTAAGTGGGTTTGTGGCAGTTTGCACAACAGCAAACACTGCCAACCTCCGCTTATGTTTTCTTACAGTCAGTTAGCTTCGAATTTCTCAACCTGTGTAGGCATAGCTTGCCCCCATGCAAACCCGCTTACAGCTGCTTAACAGTACTTACTGCCACTTACCCCCATGCTAAGTCCTTTAAAAGAAAAGAAAAGGGGGTTGATAGGGCAGTAGTGAAAATGGGACACAAAGAGGTAAAGACAATAGGGAAAGTAGCCAGGCATGTGCAGGAAGGGTATAGGAAAGGTCCATAGCTGCCCATTCCTTCTACAGCAACAGCTGTGCATATATGCTATATTTGCAGGTAGATTTGGACTCTCAAACCCCTGGGAGAGTGGTGAGGACAACATATATTCATTATGATGCCAATTAGACCAGGTTACATGTGTCCAGTGGACACGTGTTCGAAATGGACAGCTATGTATGGGGCGAGATTTTTTTGTGGGAACAGATTGCCCTTTTTTTTTCAGGTGAGAGTGGGATGTTGGGGAGGGGTAGTAGGTATATTTGGGGAGGTAGGTGGGGTAGGTTAACAGACAAGACACACAAGATGCATACAGGGCCAGTATATGACACATGTGGGGGGTAAACACCTTGGACGGGAAGAGGTGTTTGGAAGTCGCAAGCCCATGAGCCCCCAGCTGGAAACAGTGGGACTGAGGTCCTCACCCATGGCCAGTCACCACTGCACCTTCACGGCCCCGAAGGTGACTGTGCTGGGGGCTATGTAGGAAGGGTAGACTCACCCTCTAATAGCACCACTCGGCCCTCAAGCTGGTGTAGGCACTCTTGATACTCCAAATTGAGCTTCTTATGTACCACAGCCTGGACCTGCTGAGGGGTGACATGTTCCCCTCCACGCCCACTCTGAGGGGGGGGGGTGCAAGACCCATCCCCAGCAGTGGTTCCACCCGAAGGTGGCACAGTGACCACGGAGGAGGAGGTCCCTGGCTGGGCCCCAGATGTGCTGGTGCCTGGTGCCATGGCCAGCTGAGGTGGGACAGGTGGGTCCTCTGGGACTGGCCTTCCCATATGAGCTGTGTTGTCACAGGTTTATGACAGATATGGGTTAGTAACAGTCAACAACATTCAGGATTAGTTATAACAGCATGCATATGTATTCCCATTAACCCAACACACCAGATTTAACACAGTTGCAGAACAAGTGGAACACATGATATACTGAGCAACAGTGGCCATTACAGGCGCATGCAGGTTTCATTGATGGCAACAGGCCACCAGTATGGGTGTATTTTCATATGGCACATGCATAAACACAAATGTGAATATTTATAAACCATTAAGACATATGTCCCAACAAAAGTGTGGAGTGTAGACATACCAGTTGAGGACTGTAAATCCAGGGGATTGTTTTTCATTTTTCAGATCTTGTCAGAAAAGATATTCTTGTAATTGGAGATTCAATTATTAGAGGAACTCATACTTACATTTGCAGAGATGATAATGCACATCAAAACATGTCATGCTTACCAGGAGCAAAAATAGACAATGTTACAAACGGCTTAGAATGCCTTAATGTAAGGAAATACGGATCTGTTTTTATTCATGTCGGTACAAATGATGTCATCCACAAGGACTCTCTCACATTCCTCTTAGATAGTATAGCTTGTACTGGCTTTAGAATGTATTTTTCACAAATCACATATAGAATGGAGAGTCAGGTCACCATGAATGAAAAGATTTTTGGGGGTAAATACCTACATGAAAAAATATCCCATAAAAAAAAAATGGAAATGTGTAGAGCATCCAAGCCTAATTTTGTGCATGTGTTCAGACAGGATGGTGTGCATTTGTCAAGATTTGGGAAGAGAATTTTTGCAGTAGATAATTTGCAACATTTGACAAACACAAAGCAGGACTTTTGTCAGGAGGAAAACTTAACACTTCACAGATACCAAGAGTCAATACAAATGCCTATCCCAACTGAATGTAACCTCCCTGACATCACAGATGCACAGGTGAAAGCTGCCTCTACAAAGCAAAAAACACAGCATCTATGGGACTGGACAGTGTCCCAGGCTGTGTCTTACACGAGCTCCAAGAAGAACTGAACCCTCACATTAAGTCACTGTTCAAACTTAGCCTTACTACAGGATATGTACCCAAAGAATGGCGTACAGCTACAGTGGTCCCACTCCACAAAGCTGGTGCCACAATGGACCCAGGGAACTATATATATATATACTATAAGCCTGATTAGTCTGGTCTGTAAAGCTATGGAGTGTATTATCATGGAACTCATAAACAAAGACATTGGTAGCCTCCAGACACTGGACACTACCCAATTTGGCTTTGTTAAGGGAAGATCTTGCCTCTTAAACCTAGTTGATTTCTTTGAAACAGTTACCAAAGCCATAGATGAGGGCAAGGTAGTCCACACAGCCTACCTGGACCTCGCAAAAGCCTTCGACACAATACCCCACTCAGGCATCATAAATAAGCTTACTAGCTTAAATATCAACCTCTATATCACAAGATGGGTTGCAAACTGGCTCAGAGATAGAACCTACATGGTCAGAATCGCAGGTGCCATGTCCGAATCCAAACCAGTTACAGGTGGTGTCCCACAGGGCTCAGTTCCGGGACCTCTCTTGTTAGGTATATACTTCTCTGAGGTTCAGGTTAACATGGGGGGATTATGGCTGACAAAGTTCGCAGATAACTGCAAACTGGGGTCCATAATCAAATCTCCAGCTGACACAAGCATCCTCCAAAAGAGTCTCACAGAGACGGGGTCTTGGTGCAAGAGCCACAGCCTCAAGCTAAATGCTAAAAAGTGCATAGTCATCCCCTTTGGGAAAAACAAGGTGCCCACAAATTACCACATAGGTGGTAATCCATTAAGTACAGAAGAAGTAATTAGAGATTTGGGGACCAACGTAGATAGTAATCTCTCCTTTGATAATCACGTTGCCAAAGTGGTTAGAAAGACCTTCTATATAGCCTACCTTATTATGAAAGGGTTCGCATCTAGATCAAGAGAGGTCATTGTGCCCCTCTACTCATCACTCATCAGGCCCATAATTGAATACAATACCCCTTTCGGGATGTACCTTACCCGACACCTGCAGCAACTGGAGAGACCCCAAAAGTACCTCACCAAGAGGATCATGGGCTACAAACAGATGTCCTATGCAGCTCGACTAAAGAAACTCCAGCTCTACTCAGTTGCTTACTGCCTACTCAGAGGTGATCTATGCCTGACATATAAAGCCATGTCAAATCCAGAATTAATGGACATGCTCCACCTCAAAAAATCCAAGTCCCTTAGAGCTACACGCTCCAGGGACTTAAACCTCAGCACAAAAATAAATAGGACATGCTGGAGGGACAGATTCATTTCCCAGAGGCTCCCCTCACTCTGGAATAGAATCCCAATTCATGTTAGACATAGCCCCTCGCTGACCCTCTTCAAGCGAAATCTGGATGCGTGGATGGGAAATCACAAATTCACCCCTGGGATCTCTTCTGTGTCCCTGCTAGTCAGAGGCACAGTAAACTAATCTTAAAAGGGTACCTTCCGTGATCTACTTTACAGAGGCACAGTAGGCTAATCTAATAGGGAGGCGGAAGCCAAATACACTCTGGCTAGGCTTATAAATGCCCTAGGACAGATAGCCTAGTATCTATCTATGAACCTATGAACCGATGGTTGTTAATGCTAGGAGCATTATTAATAAAATGTTATTACTGGACAATTTTCTACATTCCTGCAAGATTGATGTTATTGTTTGTGCAACATGGTTAAAGAACAATGACTGGAAACTAGTTCTGTCAGGATATAAATGTTTTTACTGTAGCAGACATTCTAACAAAAAATTCAGGTGGAGGTGTTATGATAATGATTAAAGATAGTTATGAGATCTGTGATTATTATATGTTCAGTGATAACACCAGTACTATAGACTAAGTAACTGGGCCATTAAAGACAACCCTAGAATATATAATAATTGTTAGAGTGTACAGACCACAAAAGTCAAGTGCGGATGACTTAGAGGAATTCATACATTTCTTGTGTGAAACACAGGATCGAAGAATGTTAGTGGTTGGGGACTTAAATTTCCAGAAACAGACTGGAATAATATTGCTTTAACATTAATAAAGAAATTATTCACAACATAGGCTAATGATTGTTTGCATTCCTAAGTTAATCACTGTTACTTCATGTCAGGTTTTACCACCATTGATGTGTAGTGATCATGGGGTTATAAAGGTTTATTTGTTGCTAAATAATTCTGCCAAACTGAAATCTAAACTAATGCACAGAAGATAAGTTACAGATTATATGGAAGTAAAACAGTCACTATGTAAAACTAATTGCAGTGATGCATTCAGTTGTAAAACTGCAGAAGGAATGTGAAATGTTTTGGAAGACAAACTTTTTTGAGTGCAAAAATAAAAAAAAAAGTTTAACGTCAGGATCTTTGCATACAACATCAGGAGGATATGTTTCTATAAGAACAAGATATCTGATTAAGGTGAGAGACAAACAAAATATAAGAAATGGAAAAGAAGTCGAACTGCAACTTTGAAAACTGAAATAAGCAATTTGGACAAAGAAATTAAGCAGTGTGAGACAAAATCAAGAAAAATTTGAAGAAAATGTATGTAAAGATATTGAGCATAATAGGAAACCATTTTATAGATACATAAGATATGGAAGGAGTAAAGACATACAAATTGATAAACTGTGTATAGATTATAACTTTTATTCTCATACACAACAGATTATAGATATATTTACAAAATCTTATGCAAAACAGTTTTGCTCTACAAAGGGGGTGATAAGTTGTTCTATTGACCTCCTGGTAATCTCAGTTACTGGAATCAAAACAGATTATATTGAAAAACAACTGTTCAAACTGTCTCAAAACAAAACAGTGGGAGGAGACAGAATAAGTAATAATGACCTGAGAGCACTTCATCAAGAACATATAGTAACATTATATCTATTATTTACTAGGTCATATAAATATGGGGAGATTTCTCAAGATTAGAGATATGTGCTTATTAAACCTGTCTTTAAGGGAAAGGGGAGTAGAAAAATTCAGAACCATATAGACCCTTAAGTCTACTTTCATGTTGTGGAAAGATAATGAGGAAGGTAGTGTTGGATAAGTTAAGTTATTCTCAGAACTGGAAAGATTTGGACTTGATACTATATATCAGCATGCATATGTTGAAAATAGATCTATTACCATCTGTAAAAGTATGTTCTATAGCGATATAATAACAGCTACAAATGAAAAATTGTGCTGTGATGTAATTTACATATTTAACTTCAGCATTTTTTCAGGATCATACACAAAACACTGATCAATAAATTAGAAAAACTAGATATTTATCTACTCATGATAAAATGGATGGCTGCATGGCTTACTAATAGGACATGGCAAGTATCACACAGCAACTGGACAGGTGATATCCTTGTTTACATTCAGGGTGTCCGACAGGACTCTGTCCTAGGCCCTTGTTTAGATTGTATCTTTCAGACCTAACATTTTCATCTGTGGTGTTCTACAGTCTGCATGCAGATAATCTGAATCTGGGTAAACTGATTACATGTGTTACAGATAAGGCATCTCAGCAAAAGAACTTGACTAAATTGACCATTTGGGCACAGAAGAATAATATGATGCTAAATACATCAACAACTAAGCATATGAGATTTGGGAGACATAAATTCAAAGATGAATATTTAATACAGCACACAGAGACTGAAACTGTATATTCATTTAAGGACCTTGGTATATGGGTAGTTTTAGCTTTGGGTTTTTCTAATCATATCAACCAGTGATAGTTACAGAACTATAGGTTGTATAAAAGATTTATAAATCTAAGAAGTCAGAAATGATGACATCATTGTTTTTAACTGCGTTAGACCCAAACTTGAGTACGGAATAATAATATGTAAACCTTATAAGAAAACAAGCATGCAGTAACAGGAAAGAGTGCAGTAGACATATACCAAGAGCATAAACGGATGTGAAAATTTAATTTTTTATGAAAGACTAAAATACCTGAACTTATACATTGTCATTTATAGATATTTAAGAAGATATCTGTTTCGGGTATATAGGGCATTTAGATATAACTATCTCAGGGATGCTTGGGGGTTATCAAAAATTAGCACTAAAACGATCACAAAAAACACACGAAAAACTGGATTGCCAGGCTGAAAAAAAATGAAACTGCTCACAGAAATGGTGTATAAAATATTACCTAGTGCTTCCTGGTACCTCGGCTCAAAAGCCTTCAAAGGAATGATTTTTACACCAAATGTAACAACTTTATATACAAATTGAGAGGGTCTATATTACCAGATTGGAAACCCGTTTCAGTGAACACCACAAGACCGACAAGTATAGCGCAAACCGCAAATACGCCGAACCCACTAAACCGCGAAATTTCAAATCTTAAATAGTCATAGTCGCCCAATACCACCGCTCACTACATACCCAAACATAATAAATAAAACACATACATACATACACTAACCAAACCCTACTTCTAACCCTACACTAAACCTTACATACATTACTATCTATACACTTACCTTAACCAGCACCCTAACCCTAAGGTCCATAACTATCACACACTTACCTTACGAAGCTATTCCGCAGATGGGCCAAACATGAGACTTTGACATTTTGTGTTTCGCAGTTTTGAACGTTCGCCATTACCATAGTTCGCGCTATACGTGTCAGTCTTGTGGTGTTCGCTGAAATGTGTTTTCGATCTGGTAATATAGACCCAATTGAGAGGCCAATTATCACTTCATTATTCAATTCCAAGTGGCATTATGTCATTAAATAGATACTACATATTAACCCTTTCTAAACAAATACAAAAAATACAATTGATAAATTTAACAGCCAGAAATGTATGAAATCTATGAAAAACATGTATGGACTATAAACTTTCCAACCATTTAAATCTCAACAATGGACTTTGTGACCTCATTACCAATATATATATAAAAAACTTTTTAAATATAAACAATGATTATATATTGGTAAAGCTAATATATGTTCTTAACACATGCCCCCAAAAGGCTGAAATATCAAAAACACACAATTCATTTCCATCTAACATATGCATCCCCCTGAAGTGCATAATCATAACTTAATATAATACCACCTGAAATGTGTTATATTATATTATATATACATTACACTTTATTAATAAAAATTGATATTCAACTCCTGATTCAAACCCTTGGGAAATAATGTACCAAAATTAATAATCAACTTTATCTCTAATTTTAATAACCCATTTAGAAAATCCTCCCCCCTATTTACTGAGAGGTTTGGCCAAAATGCTGAAAACCAAACTAGCATATGACCCAGCATGGGCTTCCCGAAAATGATGTGCCACAGGATTTTCAACTCTGCCATGTTTAATATCACTCAGATGTACCAATATGCGATTTTTTGCCATTATCTTAGTTTGCTCTGTTATCAAAAATTAATAGAGAATCATCAGAAAACCTATGTAGAAGATTCTATAGAAATGAGAAGTGTTCTAATTGGTTGTCTGAGAGAGCAGCTGATGCATGGAACTGATTACCAAACTACATTATAGCAAGCACTAATTTAGATATTTTTAAGAACAGCCTCAACACTTGTTATGGGAACAACTGTTTTGGTATATTGGCAGGCTCGAAAGCATTATTGCCCAAGCTTGAAATATTTCATGCTCATAAATCACTATACCTATGTGATGGAAGATTGTAGTGGTATGTGAGTATGCGTATACAGTATGTGTTTTATTTTACTACAGCCTGCCTCTATCCATATGTGACATGGGTACCATGCTATGACTGAATTAGCAATCACATATCCAGGGTCTGGAGATAGCTTGCAGATGGTCCTGGAGTGACTTGGCTTCATGATGAGTGTGTGCATCTTTGATATGATGACAGCTTCTGTGTTCCACATAATTGATGTTATGCAGACAGGGGGGAAAGGGGGTGTTGGATTTAGGGGGCTATGTGAAAGGTTATCCTGAGTGGTAGTCAAATGAAAATAAAGTCAAAACATCTTACCATAAGCATAATATATCACTAACAACAGACTAGGTGACTAAGGTGAGATTCGAACACCACACCTGTGTTGGTATACAAGCATGATTCCATGCAACATAAGACTAGGGCCACCAGAGATGCTGGACTTTAAAACTGTAAAGGGCCGTTTATAGGGAATGACATCATCAGTGTATGTTACATCAAGATGTTTGAAAGAGTGCCTCACATAACTGTGGATTCACATTCTGGAGAAATGACTCCATACAGAAAATGGAATGAACAAATACACCATACCTCTCAACCTTTTTAGAGCAAAAAATCTGGACAAAGCCTAAAATGATGGCGGGACAAGGGCCCAAAAATAAAGACATATTTTAAATATTGCTCTTATAAACTTATAAAGTTGATAGAATAATAGGTTTGCATTAGTATAAATTTTCTGAAGGATGTGGAGTCTTAAACTGAAATGTTTCTCATTTTTTAATGACTTCACTCTTCAGCTATTTGCCAGAAAAAGTACAGATTTCAAGAGGAACAAACCAAAAATATAATGCAAAAATGTGGACATTCTGCAGAAATCTATACGGTTGAGAGGTATGACACTCAAGTTGATTGCTGTGAGACTAGAACCCCTCACAAAATAGTAGAAAACCACAGAAGAACCAACCAGCAGAATGTGAGCAATCCAAAGGACACCAAGTTTATTGAAGTTAAGCGCTTTCCTCTCTATTACAGATACTTCCTCAGAACAATATTATACAAAAACCCAGCCAAATATATACCCACCCCTCTATTAACCATTCAAAATTGCGCCAAAAATTTTAAAGCAATATATACACATCAAATTATAGCAGTAAACATATTGCATATAGCAAATAACAAAACTGAATAAATCTTACCATAAAATATTATAATATGTTAAATTATTAAATAAAATCCATGTTAACTTTGCTAACCTAAAATTCAGTCAAGTTTTAAAACACTAGCAATGCTTATAGTTTCATTGATACCTGGGTAACAAGAGACATTTAAAAATAACTGTCATCTCAATTCCATCATATCCAAATGCATATCTGTAATGCACCCCTGTTCATCCAGCACTAACTGCTGTAAAACCAAAAATTTTAAATCATGTGTTGGATTTTCATTGATATGTCTATACAAAGCACTAGTAACCCTACAATGTCTGATGTCACCCAGATGTTCACCTATTCTTAATTTAAATTTTCTACAGGTTTTCCCAATGTAGAAACTAGAACATTGTCCACATTTAGCCATATACACAACATTTTTGCTATTACAATTGTAGTGGCCTCTAATATTGACAGTCTTCCGATTAACCCTAATTTGACCTTCAGTTTCCATTATAAATGGACAAAAAGAGCAGGAATTACATTTACAATTACCTACTTTCCTATTGATTTTTGCCTTTGTGTCTAATACTTTCCAAAATGTTCTTAATAGATTTGTCCGTCCTAAAAATGTCTCGGGTTTTTACCAACTTTCAACCCAACATTAGCATCAAATTAAAGAATTTCCCAATTGCCATTTACCACATCAGTAATACTGTTGGCCATGCCATTGTATGTCAAAATGAAGGCTAAGTTGTAAAAAACTTTATCATTACTAGATCTATTAGTACTCACAAATCCGTGGCCCAATATGGGTCTATAAAAACCTTATTTACTTTTGTGGTTTACCTCATGAGCAAGGTCATCCAAAGGACAGTCAGGATATCCCCTTTGTTTAAACATATGTGTAATAAAATCTAATTCTACCAAAAAATCCACATCAGAACTCACCATTCTGGCAGCCCACACCAACTGGCCTTTAACTACGGCCCTCTTTTAATGGTGTGGGTGCCAGCTCCATAATCCAAACAGGAATTTGAGAATGTGGACTTTTGGTGAATTCTGGTGTTAAAATTCATATTACACCAATCTGTCTCAAGTTCTGTATCTAAGTAGACAATTTTCTTCTTACTATAAACATAGGTACATTTTTAAAAAATCAACTGTTTCATTAATATATACCAGAAACTCATTTAAACTATCTTCTGTACCATTCCAAAGAAGAAACAAATCATCTAAGAATTGGGTATAGTGTGCAATATTAGACATGTACCGACTATTAATCAAAAATTCCTGCTCCCAATAAGACATAATAAGGTTGGCAAAATTGGGGGCACATGCCGCCCCCATTGCCACTCCTTTCACCTGTTTGTCCTCAAACCAAATGTAGTTCATTTTTTTAAAACTAATTCCATAAGTACACTTAGTTTGTTGATTTCATCTTGAGAAAAAATATTGGTTTTATTAAGTTGTTGTTCTAACCAATAAATACCTAAATCATGGGGAATAACAGTAAACAGATTAACCACATCAAAAGTAACCATAATCATATCAGTGGTTAATTCAATGCCATTTAATCTGTCAATAAATTAACAGGAATCTTTACTAATATAATCAAAAAACCCAGGCAATTCTGCATTTCATGATATAGGTATTTGGCAATAAAATAAGTCTTGGACCTTTTACCATCCAAAATGGGCCTGAAAGATAGATTAACCAGTCTCTTGTGGATTTTTCGTATACCAAAAATATTTGCCACCCTAGGATATTCATTCCTCAAAAAGTGGTACTCATCTACATCAATTTGGCCCTGGTAAATCATATCTCCAAGTGCCAAGTCTATCTTTTTATATGCCACCCTAATCTCATTTAGGGAACTTTTCTCATAGGCTTCATCAAGTAGAATGTTATTCATGCCATCTAAATATTGTCTCTTGTCCATAACTACCACTCCATTGCCCTTGTCTGGTTTCGTAAATCTGACCGTGGGATTTTTAATTAATTCAAGCATAAGCTGCTTTTCCTCCACAGTCAAATTATAATCAAACTTATCAGTGTAAATATAACATTTTCTAATTGCCTTTTCACACATTCTTTCAAATAGTTCGACAGTTTTGTTCAATGGAGGGTTAAAAGTACTAACTTTTTTACAATTATTCCTGGTTTGATTTTCAACTGCAGCCTCCTGGTTAAACCATACTTTTAAATTTAACTTCCTAGTGTATCTCTTTAAGTCAATAATAGATTCCACCAAGTTACCCACCCTAGATTTAATGAAGGTGAAACCTTTGGCTTAAAATCAGCATGCTTTTCACTCACAACCAGCCTTGAATAATTATAAATTTTGAAATCACCCTTACTATTAGTGACTATCTCAGGCCTAAGCCCTTCATTGTTTAACATTTCATTGTCAAGACACTGTATCAAAACATCCAACATATGTTCACAATTGTCATTACCATTTGTATTAGACATTAAAAATTCAGGACCCTCATTTTCCTGATAAACACTTAACATTTGTCTCCAAATGAATGTATTCAGTAGTCATACCATTAACTATGTCACTACCAGCATTTGTATTTTCAGTAATACTATAATTGGATGTAATATAGTAGGTTAGGTCTGTCAACAAGCATAAATCATTGCCATTGTCCACTTCAAGTTCAGAATGACAAAAAGTACATACCAGCAAAGAGTCATCAACATGGTCATTGTGTTTTTGATTCAAACTACAAGAGCAGTCTTCTGTCAGACAATTAATGCTGTTGTGTTCTGCATGAATGTTAAAACCAAGTGAACACAAGGAACAGCTAATGGTTTCAACATTGTCACGTGAAACCGAATTGTGGAATTTGTCAGTGAAAACTAATTGTTCCTTGTCCTTTGAGCCTTCGATTGCGCTCCCGGTGCTACAAATTGTTGGGGACCCTTCCCAAAAAAAGCAGAAGAAGAAGTAGAAGCACCTGCTTTACCCCGCAAATGGTCGGAATGCCTCCCCTCTTCATCCACACTTGCAGCTGACTGCAAACTCTGGTTATGCACTTGTCGAGAAGTTGCACTATGTTGCATCAGTTCCTTTTCTTTACTTAGTTCACCAACATGCTCATCTTGAACATGCCCCCTGGAGAAAGGGTAAACACAATCACCATTGTATTCATTAAAATCCCTTTGGAGCTTACTTTCTTTATGAATAAAAATGGCATTACAAGCATTGTTTGCCTGAACATGGACACTATGATAAAGACCTCGGTTTTGACTTGAATTAAAATCATGATCAGCCTTAATGGACTGATCCAATCCATCAAGATCATTAATTATTTTGTCCATTTTAATTTGATTATATTTAACCATTAATGCCATTAAATCCAATCCAGGTTTATCAAAAATCAAATGCACCTCCTGTAAAAACTCATTATTTTCTTTAACCCCATTTGGATACCTCCACATTCGTAGTCCACAGGGCACTTGCTTCATTTCTATGTTCCAGTTTAGATAAGCGTTTTCAAGTTGCAACTTTTTGAAAATTAGTAAGTCTTTTTCAAAATGCTTCAGTTTCTCATTCAAGGTGGAAAATCGCTGAGATGGCATGTTACCAGCGTTGTCACAAAAAAGAAAACAATTTTCTTTCCATTGATTACAACCAACATTTTGACTGTCCATTCCTACATTATTGTCTTGATTAATTCCAGTAATTTTACCTTCTGGGTCATAATGCAACCCATCCTGTTAATTTCTCCTTGAAAATTGAGAATCCACAGACGTTGGGGTTGGCTGGGTAACAGGGAGACCTAAACTCCCAAAAGAAGGAAAACCACAATTTTGTTTGTCCATCAAATTCTTGATTTGTAAGGTGTGTTCACCTAACTGTTCATTAATCTTTTGTAATATTTTAAAAATGTCCTCATTGGATACCTGCTCCTCCATCCTGCTGCCAAAATGCCAAACACTCACAAAATAGTAGAAAACCACAGAAGAACCAACCAGCAGAATGTGAGCAATCCAAAGGACACCAAGTTTATTGAAGTTAAGTGCTTTCCTCTCTATTACAGAGACTTCTGCAGAACAATATTGCACAAAAACTCAGCCAAATATATACCCACCCCTCAATTAACCATTCAAAATTGTGCCAAAAATTTTAAAGCAATATATACACATCAAATTACAGCAGTAAAAATATTGCATATAACAAATAACAAAACTAAATAAATCTTACCATAAAATATTATAATATGTTAAATTATTAAATAAAATCCATGTTAACTTTACTAACCTAAAATTTGATCAAGTTTTTTAAAAAATAACTACATTTGGTTTGAGGGACAGTATTATAAACAGGTGAAAGGAGTGGCAATGGGGGTGGCATGTGCCCCCATTTTTGCCAACCTTATTATGTCTTATTGAGAGCAGGAATTTTTGATCAATAGTCAGTGCATGTCTAATATTGCACACTATACCCAATTATTGGATGATTTGTTTCTTCTTCTTTGGAAAGGTACAGAAGACAGTTTAAATGAGTTTCTGGTATATATTAATGAAACAGTTGATTTTTTAAAATGTACCTATGTTTATAGTAAGAATAAAATTGTCTACTTAGATGTAGAAATTGAGATAGATTGCTGTAATATGAATTTTAACACCAGTATTCACCGAAAGTCCACATTCTAAAATTCCTATTTGGATTATGGGAGCTGGCACCCATATCATCAAAAGAGGGCCATAGTTAAAGGCCAGTTGGTGTGGGCTGCCAGAATGGTGAGTTCTGATGTGGATTTTTTGGTAGAATTAGATATTATTACAGATATGTTTAAACACCGGGGATATCCTGACTGTCTTTTGGATGACCTTGCTCATGAGGTAACCCACAAACGTAAACAAGGTTTTTATAGACTCATATTGGGCAACGGATTTGTGCATATTAATAGATCTAGTAATGATAAAGTTTTTTACAACTCAGCCTTCATTTTGACATACAATGGTGTGGCCAACAGTATTATTGATGTGGTAAATGCCAATTGGGAGAGTCTTCAATTTGATGCTAATGTTGGGTTGAAAGTTGATAAAAACCCGAGACGTTTTTAGGAGGGACAAATCTATAAAGAACATTTTGGAAAGTATTAGACATGAAGGCAGAATCAATAGAAAAGTCGGTAATTTTAAATGTAATTCCTGCTCTTTTTGTCCATTTATAATGGAAACTGAAGGTCAAATAAGGTTAATCGGAAGACTGTCAATATTAGAGGCCACTACAATTGTAATAGTAAAAATGTTGTGTATATGGCTAAATGTGGAAAATGTTCTAGCTTCTACATTGGGAAAACCTGTAGAAAATTTAAATTAAGAATAGGTGAACATCTGGGTGGCATCAGACATTTTAGGGTTACTAGTGCTTTGTATAGACATATCAATGAAAATCCAACACATGATTTTAAATTTTTGGTTTTGCAGCAGTTAGTGCTAGATGAACAGCGGTGCATTACAAATGTGCATTTGGATATGATGGAATTGAGATGGCAGTTGTTTTTAAATGCCTCTTGTTACCAAGATATCAATGAAACTATAAGCATTGCTAGTGTTTTAAAACTTGATCGAATTTTAGGTTAGTAAAGTTAACATGGATTTTATTTAATAATTTAACATATTATAATATTTTATGGTAATATTTATTTAGTTTTGTTATTTGCTATATGCAATATTTTTACTGTTGTAATTTGATGTGTATATATTGCTTTAAAATTTTTGGTGCAATTTTGAATGGTTAATTGTGGGGTGGGTATATATTTGGCTGGGATTTTGTGCAATATTGTTCAGAGGAAGTCTCTGTAATAGAGAGAAAAGCGCTTAACTTCAATAAGATTAAAACCCCTACCTATTTGGTTACACAAGATAGAAACTCAGTATTTAATAGCACAACCACAACATTTTTATGGCAGTACTCTAATACACAGGATATCATCAGTTGATTTTGACTGCTGTGAGATTAGAACCCTACATCCCAATTTGTAGACTACTGTACTGAACTCTAGTGCCACCACAGAAGTGCACTTTATAGAGGATGACATCAACAGTGTATGCTGAGAAGATGATGCTGGGAGAGCTATATGAAACTGCCGTGGTATTAGGTAGCAGTCTAAAAGTATATTCTGAATGCTACTTAAGTGTGGCAGCAGGAACTGAACACATGATCTTCTGACTACACACACAAGCACTCAGACATAGATACACACACACACACACACACACACACACACACACACACACACACACACACACACACACACACACACACACACCATCTACCTATTTACATAAACTAGCAAACACAGTACATAACACTCACTCCACCGCAGAAGTCTGACTTTAATATTGTCAGAGTGCACTTTATGGAGGTTGACATCATTGCAGTGTTGCAGGCATCATACACCATTGTGAGATTTGTGTGCAAACCCAGGAGTTGTAATATGATTATGTGATCGCAGTTTGCAAAAATACAAATAAATTCATCCTAGCAACCTAGGTGAAAGAAGCTGTAAGAATTGCATACTGGAGAACTGAAACAAAATATACCTGCTTATCAGGATGTTGACACTGGGGATGCACAAGCCAGTGCATTTCTTTGTGCCTGTCGCAAGCCCGGATAAATGGGGAGGGTTGCATCAGGAAGGGCATCTGGCATAAAACTTGGCCAAATTATTCATGTGGACACTAGTAAATATTTACATACCAGATCGGTATAGGCCTGGGTTAACAATGACCGCCACCATTACTGTTAGCCAACAGGGTGCTGGCAGAAATTGGGCTACTGATGGCTGAAGGAGGAGAGGTGGTGGAAGGCATGGCCAAAGGCAGGAAGAGAAGAGAAAGGCTAGGACTGTGGTAGTGAAGGTCGGAACTTTGAATGTTGGCAGTATGACTGGTATAGCAAGAGAGATAGCTGATATGATGGACAGAAGGAAGGTTGGTATATTGTGTGTGCAAGAGACCAGATGGAAGGGGAGTAAGGCTAGGTGTATTGGAGGTGGGTTCAAATTGTTTTGTCATGGTGAAGATGGGAGGAGAAATGGCATAGGAGTTATCCTGAAGGAACAGTATGCTAAGAGTGTTTTGGAGGTGAAAGGAGTGTCAGATAGAGTGATGTTTGTGAAGCTGTAAATTGATGGTGTAATGATGAATGTTGTTAGTGCATATGCTCCACAAGTTGGGTGTTCAAAGGACGAGAAAGAAACATTTTGGAGTGAGTTGGATGAAGTTGTGATGACTGTACCCAAAGGTAAGAGAGTGGTGATTGGAGCAGATTTCAATGGGCATGTTGGTGAAGGGAACAGAGGGGATGAGGAAGTGATGGGTAGGTATGGTGTTAAACAAAGGAATGCAGAAGGTCAGATGGTAGTGGATTTTGCGAAAAGGATGGACATGGCTGTGGTGAATATGTATTTTAACAAGAGGGAGGAGCATAGGGTGACATACAAGAGTAGAGGAAGATGCTCACAGGTGGATTATATCTTATGTAGAAGGGCCAGTTTTAAGGAGATTGAAGACTGTAAAATGGTGGCCGGGGAACGTATAGTTAGGCAGCATAGGAGGGTGGTTTGTAAGATCATGTTGGTGATCAAGAAGAGGAGGAGGAGTGTGAGGGCAGCACCAAGGATCAAATGGTGGAAATTGAAAAAAGGTAATTGTGATGTGGAGTTCAGGGAAGAGTTAAGACAGGCACTGGGTGGCAGTGAAGTGTTACCAAATAGCTGGGTAACTACAACAGAGCTAGTAAGGGAGATGGCTAGAAAGGTCCTTGGTGTGACATCTGGACAAAGGAAGGACGACAAGAGCCATGGTGGTGAAATGAGGAAATACAGGAGAGTGTACAGAGAAAGAGGTTAGCAAAGAAGAAGTGGGATTGTCAGAGAGATGAAGAATGTAGACAGGAGTATAAGGAGATGAGGTGTATGGCAAAGAGAGAGGTGGTGAAGGCTAAGGATAAGGCATATGAAGAGTTGTATGAAAGGTTGGACACTAAGGAGGGAGAAAAGGACCTATGCTGATTGGCTAGACAGAGGAACCGAGCTAGGAAAGATGTGCAGCAGGTAAAGGTGATAAAGGATAATGAGGGAAACATACTTACAAGCGAGGACAGTGTGTTGAGCAGATGGAAAGAGTACTTTGAGGGGTTGATGAATGAAGAGAATGAGAGGGTGAGAAGGTTGGAATGTGGGGATAGTGAATCATGAAGTGCAATGGATTAGCAAGGAAGATGTAAGGATAGCTATGAAGAGGATGAAGAATGGAAAGGCTGTTGGTCCAGATGACATACCTGTGGAAGCATGGAGGTGTTTAGGTAAAATGGCAATGGAGTTTTTAACCAGATTGTTTAATGAAATTTTGGAAAGTGAGAGGATGCCTGAGGAATGGAGAAACAGTGTTTTGGTACCAGTTTTTAAGAATAAGGGTGATGTGCAGAGCTGTGGTAACTACAGAGGGATTAAATTGATCAGTCACAGCATGAAGTCATGGGAAAGAGTAATAGAAACTTGGTTAAGAAGGGAGGTAATAATTAGTGATCAGCAGTATGGTTTCATGCCAGGAAAGAACACTACAGATGCAGTGTTTGCTCTGAGAGTGTTGATGGAGAAGTACAGAGAAGGTCAGAAGGAGTTGCATTGTGTTTTTGTAGACTTAGAGAAAGCATATGACAGGGTGCCTAGAGAGGAGTTGTGGTATTTTATGAGGAAGTCAGGAGTGTCAGAGAAGTATGTCGGAATGGTACAGGATATGTATGAGGGTAGTGTGACAGGGGTGAGGTCTGCAGTATGAGTGATGGATGCATTTAAGTTGGAGGTGGGATTACATCAAGAATCAGCTCTGAGCCTTTTCTTATTTGCAATGGTGATGGACAGGTTGACAGACAAGATCAGACAGGAGTCCCCGTGGACTATCATGTTGCAGATGACATTGTGATCTGTAGTGAGAGTAGGAACCAGGTGGAGGAAACCCTGGAGAGATCGAGATATGCTCTAGAGAGAAGAGGAATGAAGGTTAGCAGGACTAAGACAGAATATATGTGTATGACTGAGAGGGAAAATAGAGGAATGGTGAGGATGCAAGGAGTAGAGGTGACGAAGTTGGATGAGTTTAAATACTTGGGATCAATAATTCAGAGTAATGGTGAGTGTGGAGGAGAGGTGAAGAAGAGAGTACAGGCAGGATGGAGTGGGTGGAGAAGAGTGTCAGGAGTGATTTGTGACAGACTTGTACCAGTCAGAGTGAAAGCGAAGGTCTACAAGAGGGTAGTGACACCAGCTCTGTTATATGGGTTGGAGACAGTGCCATTGACAAAAAGGCAGGAGTTAGAGCTGGATGTGGCAGAGTTAAAGATGTTAAGATTTGCACTGGGTGTGATGAGGGTGGACAGGATTAAGAATAAGTATATTAGAGGGTCAGCCCAGGTTAGAAGGTTTGGAGACAAAGCCAGAGAGACAAGATTATGTTGGTTTGGACATGTGCTGAGGATGGATGCTGAGTATATTGGGAAAAAGATGCTAAGGATGAAGCTACCAGGTAACAGGAAAAGAGGAAGGCCTAAGATAAGGTTTATGGATGTGGTGAGAGAGGAAATGCAGGTGGTTGGTGTGACAGAGCAAGATGCAGAGGACAGGAAAAAATGGAAACAGATGATCCGCTGTGGCGACCCCTAATGGGAACAGCCGAAGATCAGGATGTACACACACACACACACACACACACACACACACACACACACACACACACACACACACACACACACACACACACACACACACACACACACACAATGATGAATGCCCAGTGACAGTATAAAGCCATGCCAAATCTAACAATGCAGTTAGGCTCTATAATTATGGAGTCAGTTTAACAATGAACCAAGTGCTGATATATCATTTGCAAGTACATTGATGCAGGGCACACATCAGTCTCACAAAGTATATGTTGAGTCAAACAAACATCACTGTCTTTCTCTTGTATTTATTAACACATGTCCATGTATGTGGAGCATTATAATACAGTAACCAGAGTTAGGCATGCTATAAAACTCTCTCCATCTCTCATTTCAGAGAAGCTAATTTGCTCAGAGGATGGCAAAGTATTAACACATGCATGTTTGTAATTTCAGGAATTCAACTTGGACTTGTGAAGTGGTAGTGTCCACTGGTGCTCAAGTCGAAACTGTGTGCAAATAGGGACATACAGTCACTGACCTGATTAGGGTTAACTGCAAAGTACATCTTCTTCTTGTTAATGTTTTATGCGTCAGGTTTGCAATATATGTTATAGGAGAAATTGCTGGCAGCTAGTACAATGTGCATGCTGCAGTCTATCTTTGAAATGTTGGGGCCAAAGTTTTATTACATAAATAACTTTTGGCCTAGCCATCCCCATTTGTACAATGTTAAGCACTGAGAAAATGCAGAACTCTGCTTAAGTAAAACAGAAGAGATAAACATACACATAACAATGTTTGATGTAATAAAACAGTCTGATGTTGTCAATTTTCATTAATTCTTGACTGACTGGTACAATTCTGAACCCTAGAAACTGGCTCGGCCATCATACAAAGCTAGCACCAGCCAAAATCTCTTGAGCTAAGGCTTTACCCATATTGCCTCTCTTCTCGTTATCCCAGATCTCATTTGCATCACCAAAAATTGGACGTGTCAGCCATAGATCTTAGCTAAATGCTCAAAATCTTTTTCTATTTACCTATTATTCTACCTTTTGCTTGTTTTCTATAATAGTTACTATTGGTTAGTCTCTTTTTTGTGTACAAGTGACTCTATTGATAACTTTCTTCGGTCATATTTACCTCAGGGTATCTGTCCTTACCATTGTTGGCCTCTCCTTCCTGTTTACCATTGGTAACTCTTTGATACCATCATTGGTATCCTTTTCCAGCCTACTTCTCTTTACCCATCTGGGTAATTCTTTATTTACCATAGTTGGTATTTAAAATAAAAAACCTTTATCTCTTTCCTTCCCCCTTGTTCTTTACAAGTGAGTGTGTGGGTGTGCCATTATTTGACTGGGCAGCATAGCAGAGAAGAAGAAAGGAACCTCTGGGTCTAAGCCATGTAAAGACTGTGGCAGAAAGATGAACAATTCAGATGGGCATCTTTCTTGCATTTATTGTTTGGGTGTCCTTTACCTAGAAATTCACCTCCTTGTGAACTCTGTAAGGGTTTCAGGGCCCAAACTCTTGTAGAGAGATGTAACAAATTGATACTTAAAGGATTATTAAAATGTCCATTTGGTAAAGTTCTTTCTGAGGCGGTGACTTCAAAATCTCCAAAAACTTACACTAAAAAATGAAGACATTCGGTACCTTCTCCACCCAAGGTATGTGACTGCAAGACTCAAAAATCTCAGTTTCCCATACCTTCTTCGGAACTGAAGGCTAAAGTTTCTAAGATATCATTGACTTCTGCTCCAGCACCAAAACCAACAAAATCTGTTATGGTGCTGTCTTCCATTGAAACTACCCAACCATCTTCAGTACCAAGATTGTCTTCAATGCTAATCACCTCCTGGGCACTGATAATTGTAACTTCTACTATTTCAGTTCCATCCTCATCTTCTATACAACAGTCTATGGTAGCAAAAATCTCTATTATAAGTACCCCCAGTACTAGATATTCCCCTTCAATAGACCCTTTTTGGGTCAACAGCTGAGTCCCTTTGTGGAAAGACCTGAATCTCCTTCGGGGATGTCAATCCATTCCCCCAAGAGTCTATCAGAAATGGGTGTAGTTAGATTAGTTTATCAGCTCTTGGCAGCCAGAGGCCTCCCACCACCTACTCAGACCTCCCTTCTTCCCAAAGTCGAGGCTTACTCTCCCAGGACTCCTACATATATTCCTCCTTTAACCTCTCCACGGATCTAGAAGCTCATTGCTTCGATGCTCCTGGTGCCAACTGCTTCGGTACTGACAGTGGATCTCACCTCAGTAGTGGAACCTACTCTGTGGTCTTCAGATCCATAGGAATCATTGCACCCACAAGGCTGAGATTTGGCTGCTGCTTGGGTGGGCCTGCCTTTCAGATTATGGAGAGAGCTCTAGCCTCAGCAGGATCCCAGTTGGTACCATCCCTGTCAGAGTGCCATATGTTTGTTCCTTCTGGTTCAGAGCTGCCACAGTCTGCTACATCGGGACAGTGGGCACAACAGCAGCAAGATACCCTAGTGCAGAGTCCCCTCTCTTTGGAGTTCTCCTCGGATCTTCTCCCTGAGGAGCCACCCCATAAGAGTTTGTGCAAGAGGAAGCAGTTGGATTCTCAGGAATAATCAGTCACTGAGGACACAGATTATGATGAAGGGGAAGGGTCCCCATTGTCATCCCCTGAAGATGTCTCCTTTGGAGACATTCTGGAAATGTTAAAACAGAGGGGTGATTGGAAGTCCTCAAATCTATCCTCCAAGGAATCTGTTTTATTGCAAGCTTTTCATGCCCATCTATCTACTTCTTGTGTGACCCACCTGCTGACAAAATAATCAAACTGATTTTGCAGCAGGCATGGAAGGCTCCTGACACCATAGAGCCAATTCCCCAGAAACTGGACAAAATTCTTTCATCACCTGAGGATCAGACCAATTGTTCTAAATGTCTAGCAGTGGATGCCATGGTGGTGGCGGTGGCTACTAAAAAGGAACTCACCAAAGAGAGTTCCACTGTCCATCCTCCTAACCAAGAGTTGCGGACGATGGACAGATTTGGGAAGTCAGTCTTTCCGTCACTGACCTTCACTATTTGGTCCTTGAATTTTGTGGCACAGTTTTCTAGGCTCCAAAGGGACCTGATAACTGAGCTTTCAGACACCCTTGCAGGAGCATTGTCTGACAAGGTTCAAGATAAGGCTGCCTCTCAGCTTGCCACCCTGGAGTTGATCTCAAATTCGTCCATGCGACTTATTGCTTATACAGTCAAAGGGACATTTAGAGCAGTGGATACAGGCATTCCCATTAGGCATCACACCTGGATGAACTTGTGTGATTTTGTGGACCCTTTTAAGTGTTCCTTTGTCAGTGGTCTGGTTGATGCTGCTTCATTGTTTAGCCCAAAAGATAGAGACAAGTTAGCCAGGTGTGAAAAGGACAGGAAGACCTTTTCTGCTGTGGGCGTGCATTTTACCACTCCACAAAAACCTTACTCTAGGAATCAGAGGAGTGGAAAGATGTGGTTCAAGAAGATCCATGGGTCTTTTTGGGACACACGTGGTGAGTATTCCCCCTGGGGCATAGGGGGAAACTCATCTGAAAGATGGCCCTCCCATGTCAGATGGGGTCTACACAGTCAGGGTTCCAGGGATTTTTGTTCTGAACAACCCTATCAATGCTTCTGAGCAGTAGCTCGATTGTTTACTTCTATTACCTCTGGAAGCAGTCGGGGGATGATTCTCTCTGCACCACTCAGACTGGCTCACAATAACATCAGAATCCTGGGTGCAGACAATAATCACCAGAGGTTATCACATTCCCTTCAGTCTTTTGCCCAAACTCCAAAGACAAATCCCCAATGTTCCACCCAGTCAGAGGGATATAGCAGCACTAGAAATTCAAAAGCTGCTTCACAAAAGAGTCATCCAAGCAGTCCCACCAGACCAAATAGGATCCAGATACTACCCAAGATTCTTTTTAGTGGCAAAAAAGACAGGGGACTGGAGACCAATCTTGGATATCGCATATTGAACAAATTTGTACAACAGACAAAATTCCAGATGGTCACAGTTCAGTCTATCCTTCCCTTTCTAGAGAAGGGTGATTGGATGTGCTCTATAGATCTTCAGGATGCATATTACCACATAAAAATGGACAAGCACTCTAGACAATATCTCTGATTCCAGCTAGGAGCCAGTCATTATCAATTTTGAGCACTGCCCTTTGGTCTCACCCCAACCCCTAGGGTATTAACCAAATGCATGGCAGTTGTAGCAGCTCACCTAAGGCTACAGGGATTCCACATGGTTCCATAGCTAGACAACTGGCTCTGGACCTCCCCCACAAGGCATCTGCTGCTTTGCGTCATAGAGTTTGTTCTATGCCTTGCCGAGTTCCTAGGCATTTCAATCAGCAAAGGAAAATCACAACTTTCTCCCACACAGGACTTGGAATTCATCAGAGCAGATCTAAATATGAAAGCCTGCATGGCCTCTCTACCTCATCACAGGTTGTTAAAGTTGAGATTGCAACTTCAAGTGATTCTCTCTCAAGACAGAGTCCCTGCTCATCTGGTACTGCACCTTCTCAGATCCATGGTAGCAACAATAGCGTTAGTCCCCCTTGTGAGGTATTTCATGAGGCTGCTTCAATGGCTCCTAGTGTCACAATGGTCACTTCTAACTCACCCTATGTCTCATCCAGTCTTAATAACATATCACTGCAAGAAGGATTTATCTTGGTGGATGAAACCAGAAGATGATTTATGGAGTCGTGCCTTCTGCCCCTCTCAGCCTAAGGCTGTAGTGACCATGAATGCTTCCCCAATAGGGTGGGGGGAAGCATTTTCAGGGAAAGACTGGCCAAGACACTTGATCCCTACAGGAGGCCAATCTGCACATCAATGTCCTAGAAATGACAGCAGTGCATTTAGCATTGCAAGCATTTCAGTCTGCCCTTCCATAAGGGAAAAATTGCTATCCAGTCAGACAACATGTCAGTAGTCTGATACATCAACAAACAGGGGGAAACCAGATCCTACCCACTATATCGGTAAGTCCTAAGAGTTTGACAATGGACAATTGCCTCCAACTGCTTTCTAACAGCAATGGATATTCCAGGGAACTCCAACATGATTGCAGGCAAACTAAACAGGTGTATCCTTCTACCTCACAAGTGGTCTCTTAATCACAACATTGTGATGAAAATTTTTTGTTGATGGAGTCAGCTTTGCTGCAACCTGTTCACCTCTCCCATAAACCACAAATGCAACAGCAACTGTCTCTGTTCCCCCTCAAGGGTAGTCACCAAGAGATGCACTTCACGATTGACCCTTGGACTTCTGTATGCCTTTCCACCAATTGCTCTAATGCCCAAATTCTAAGGAAAACCCAATGGCTGTTAAGCAAAGTGATTCTCTTTGTACCTTACTGGTCCAGTCAAGTCTGGCTTCCCTTTCTCTGGCCTCATCTGGTTTACTGTCCGTGGACTCTGGATCCAACTCTGGACCTATTATCTCATCCACAGGGCTTGGTGCATCCCAACCTTCAACATCTCAAGCTGACAGCTTGGTTTCTCCACTCCCAGTGATTGCTAGACAGAACAATGTGTCCTCTCCAGTGCAAAAGATACTTCTGGCTTCCCATAAACTGTCCACTAGCAAAATTTACCCTGACAAATGGAAAAGATTCTCTATTTGGTCATATGCAAATGGCTTTGATCCTTTCGCGGCTCCAGTAGATAAGGTACTGGAATACTTAGCCACCTTATTTCAATTGGGAGTGTCAACCTCTACCATTAGAGTTCATTTAGCTGCCATCTCAAATTTTCATAACAGTTTTGATGATCACTCATTAATGTCCCACCATCTTTGCAAAATCTTTCTTAAAGGTGCTCAACATTTAAAACCACCTTTCAAAGATCTAATAGCACCTTGGGATTTGAACTTAGTCTTGGTCTTGCAAGGCCTAGTTCATCAGCGTGTTGAGCCAGTAGCCACTTGTGACCTCAAGTTTTTATCTTGGAAGACCCTCTTCCTAGTAGCTATCACATTTGCTAGGAGAATTTCAGAGTTACAGGCTTTGTGTTGAATCATCCCTATATCATCTGATAGAGAGAGCATCCCTATATCATCTGAGAGAGAGAGAGAGAGAGAGAGAATGAGAATGAATCACTCAGAACCACTCCCTCCTTCCTAAACTGGTATCAGAGTCCAGTATTAACCAGACTATAGCCTTACCAGTTTCCTTTCCAAAATATGCAAACAAAGGAGAGTACTGACTGCATATGTTGGACATTCACAGGCAGTTACATTTCGACTCAGACAGAACAAAAGCCTCTAGAAAATCAGACCATCTTTTTCAGGTACGAGATTGGGAAACCTGGTTTTCAAAAGTCAGCTTGCCAAATGGTTAAGGGACTGCATTACCTTTATATAGAACCAGCATTACCTTTATATACAACCAGAATAAACTCAAACAACCAACAAAAGTTAGAGCTCCACTTCAGCTGTCTTCCATTCCAGAGCTTCTATGGAAGACATATATGCAGCTGCAACTCTGGCTATCCCTCATACCTTTATCACTCATTACAAATTAGACGTGGTTTCAAGGGGAAGAGCATCCTTTGGCTCTATGGCACTCAGGAATATCCTTCCTTAGGGCCTCCCAGGAACTAAAGTAGTTGGGGACTCTGTCCCATCAGTCAAGAATGAATGAAGATTGACAACATCCGATAAAGAAGTTATGTTCTTACCATAACGTTCCATCTGTATTGTCAGTCTTCATTCATTCTTGACATCCCACTCTCATGTCCCCTCCTAGAGACTCCTGGAGGTTTGGAACTAGTCCTGGGGTTTTATAGGGTTGTTGCTCAGACAGAGCTTCCATATTTTCTTAATGGTAGGCAAACTCAATCTGAGGTAATGGCAAGAGAGGCAGTATGGCTAGAGCCTTAGCTTGAGAGTTTTTGGCTGGTGTGAACTTTGTATAATGGCCAATTCAATTTCAAGGGAGTCAAGAATTAATGAAGATTGACAACATCAGATTGTTTTATTACATTAAACATTTTTATGTGTATGTCTATCTCTTCTGTTTTCCTTAAGCAGAGAACTGCATTTACTCAGTGCTTAACATTGCATAAATGGGGAAGGCTAGGCCAAAAGTTATTTATGTAATAAAACTTTGGCCCCAACATTTCAAAAAGGTGATTCTCAATCTTTCAATACTCTAGCATCAGTAAAAGACATGCAAGTATACCCAGAAAGAAATGCAGAGAAACAGACAAAACAAAAGTCAAGGAGCAGCTATAGAGAATAACATAACAGAAAACAACATGAGAAAATATAATTTTTATCATGATATATACATTTAAATTAATATATCCACATTGGGCAGTGAAAACAGCTATCAAAAGTATTCCCCCACATCAATGACTGCACACACCATCTACTATCCAAATGAGCATTTGGTTTGTTTTCAGAAAGGTATGATATCAGAAAGGTATGATTCCAGGTAACCAAAAGGAAAAATAAAAAAAAAAAGAGAGAGAGGTGAACGGGTGGGGTAAGACAAAAATGAAAAGATAGGACTAGAACCATGATATATCACATTCATGCTTTATTACAATAAACATCCTTTTATTATACTCTAGTTATAGAGCATTCACAATCCAAAATATAATTCTGAATTGTTACAAGTAATCACTGGAATATGCACATATTCTATATATGCTTTTAGCAATATTACAGATTAACTTAACAACATTGCATTAAAGCTAATATTGTTGCATTTTAAATTTAAAAATGATAATTGAATGCAAAGCTATAGGCTACTTGTAGGAACTGAACCCAAATAATGTGAATGCAGATTCCATTGTCTAATACAACCACCAACAGCTACAGAAGGAAGCATGTATGCTTTCTGTTACAGTTAAGATATGCATGCTGTTGCTGATACTGATCTATGGAATCACAATATTTACTACAATCAGGATCAGTTGAGCAACATACATACCCCTTGGCTCTCTGAGTAGCACCAGCCACTAAGCATATGCCTCCCTGTCCTCTGTGATTTCTTATGCAGCTGTAAAATAAAGAATGGAAGAAAAAGAGACACCAAAGCATTACACATATCTGGTCTTGGCTATCTACACAGTTGCATGTCATTTCAAGTTGCTTTACCTGTATACTTATACAACTGGTGGGGTGTTAGCAGATCAAAACTTATCCAGCCACTGGTCAAGTTGTGCCTGCTTGTCTTTATTAAGGCCACTGTAATGGTGCCTAAACTGCTCCACAGTGCATGGCCAGGCTGTTCCAAGTCTCAGCCTTCTACCGAGACCCAGTATAGCCCCCCTGCAGAATCCTCTGGCTATAGTACTTCATGGGGAATGTTTGTTAACCATGATCATTACAGATATACAGCTTAAAGAGTGACTGGTGCTACACTTTAATTAGGTCTGTCTGTGTGTGACTTTAAAAGGTCTTTGCTTATGCATTCTCAGGTGTGATGCAGGAGTAATGTCTGGCAATATACTGGAAATGGATTGACTTGCATGATTTTAGCAATTGAGTTTGGAGTCATGATGCATACATGCATTGTATTTTAAAGTTATAATTAGGTTATCAGAGGGGTGTAGATTATAGTTATTCTGTCCATCTGAGATAAGCAACTTTATTTTTTATTACATAATCATCATTGACATGCTAAACCAGTTACACACATAATTGACTGAGGTTCATATTTCAGTGATTAATGAGATATGATACCTACAAAAGCATGTATATGCAAGCAGTAATGATACCTTTCTGTCAATCAACCAGATATACGTAGCTGTTGGTATGTAGTATACCTTCATCATCACAGTTTTGTGAAAAATTACAGTGAAACACCCTTACTAAAAAGGGGACGGTACAGGATCTGAACTCTGGCTTACCTGTGTCCTGATCATGAACTCACTAAACTGAAACCTGATGCTACATCAAAAGCTAGGCAGAAGCTATGTTTTCCACACTTAGTACTGTACAGATTGCTGACAGCCTAGCATCATCACTGAGCCTGTTTGCATGAAGGAAGGTGATCCAAATTAATTTTTTTTACTTTTATTCCGTAAGTAATGAACCCTGTTTGCACATAGGTAGGTAGGTAATGCACGAATGTAAAAGACAATATTGACCATATATTATTTGTATAAATACTCATTATGACCCCTCCTCAGTAAAAATAACTACTGTGGGACTCCAACCCCACTTTACCTATGTTCTCTCTTTTTTATCTCAATGTATTTACACCTTGTACCACAGAGACAGTCTGGTAACATATCATATTTCTGCAGTCATTACCATCCATGTTGCTGACCACCATGCAATGGCACTAGGTACATTTGCAGTTTATAAGGCAACTGAAATTAACTTTTTTCACTTTTCCTTAAGTGATGAACTTTGTTTCCTCCATGCCATCTACCACACACATGGTAAAGGCAAAAAAAAAAAAGAGGAAAAAAAAAAGGTTAAACTATTATACAACTCTAGAAATGAACCATCAGATTACTGAACTTAGACACCACAGTTCCACTGGGTTATCTCTCTTTGCCCCAGACACAGCTTTGCAATGTCATTCAAGTCATGTACATACAAACAATTCACATTTCATATCCAGTATTACACAGTTCATGCAG
>NC_056731.1:90943064-90965564 GCF_019279795.1 Protopterus annectens
GTTTATCTGCATATATCTTATATCATTAAACATTTATCTGTAACCATGGTGTGTGATCACATCTAGTGAAGAATTCTGTAAATGCCATATTTCAGCTAGTCATGTAAAACGTACATTAAAATTCACACACTGAACCTCCTTATAGGATACAGAACAAAATCATCACCTAAGCCTGAGCTTTAGGACAGGCCAGTGATAGGGAATGAGTGGAAGATCTGCGTATGCAGCCCGATTAACAGTCAGCATTGCAGGGCATGAATCTCTCTTAATTTGCATTAAGCATTTTAACTGTTAGAAAAAGAAAGGAAAGAAAAGTATGGAAACAGCTGGTGGGATAACAAGGTGCAAGAAGATGGTGTGGGGATGGAAATGGTCCTGGTGTTCTACAAAAAAAAGCTCACAAGCAATTGTAGAAGTCCAGGGAATGCAAGTATAAAAAAAGGCAATGCTGATAATAACGTGAATCTGACAAAACAGATGAGTAGAGAAGACATCCCACAACAACTGCAAGCTGTACACCTGTAAGAAATGCTTCACTGGCAAAGAACAAGGGCAACAGCATATTGATCCATCTATAGTTATGAGTCAAAGTTGACTCCAATAGCATCCTCATGGACAGACTAATACCTACTAAGTTTACTAGACAGGCGTTGAAAAAAACAGAAGTAGATTTCCAGGCATTTCTTCCTTATCACACATACCTTCAAACAGTTTAAGCAATCAGTCTGCCTGCTGTGTGTGTTTAAAACAGGAATACCCAATGAAAACTCATGTCAAGAGAGGGAGGACATATAGACTGCGAACAGAAGACATCCTTGTGGGAATCAAACTGGAAAACCTGTTGCTGTTAAGTCATAATGCCACCCACTGCACTACTGTGCCACCAGCAGAATATCACTGAATGACAAAAACACAAGAAGTGAATGGATATACTTGGGAACAGCTGTAGAACAACCCAATACAAGGGAAATCAGAACATCACATGAGAGAAACATGAAGAGACCTCCCAGAACTAGGACAAAGACCTGCAGCACAGGTGGTGAGCAGACTAGCAGAGGTACACTGATTACAAAATAAATAGTTGGCTTCACTAATCTGGAAAAGAAAAGTATTTCCACAGCTGAGATTTCAGAAGCAATCCTGCATTAAGGGGAAGGGTCACGGAAAACAAATTAGCAATAGAAATGGGCCATATCTGCTTAAAAATTCAACAAAAGGTAATTAGATGCAAACAATGGACTTAAGACAAGTGGAGATAATGGCTCGGGTATGCATTGAGCTAAGAAAAGGGTCAAAACCAAAATACTTTCAGCTGAAAATCTAGATAAAGGATGCAGTAAACTAATTCCTTTTTACCTGCGCTATCCAGCTTTTGATGGTATACATATACTAAGCTATATTGTAAAGGAAATGGAGAGGATGATATGAAAACATGAATAAAACAAATGACAGAAAAGGTAATCTACATCAAAAGGAGTATAGAAAAGTACAGTTGTGTAAGTAAACTTACCATAACAGTAGATGTCTGAATGATCACTGCTGCAGTAGAATTAGCTATATGGGTTATATCCTGTATTGTATAACAGCCAGCCAACTTCCAAAGCTTTAGGGCACCTACGTTGTGGCCAAGAGGCTGACTGTAATATCCTTGGCAGGATATAACAAATATAGCTAAGGATACTGCAGCAGTGATCAGTATGATTAACCTTATAATTTGTAAACTGAGGCTTATTTCAAATAGAACTGCTCAATTAAAGACAGTCAAAAAAGGAGGAGAGGAAGAACTAAGGAAAAATAAGAGCAGAAACCATTGATGAGAGAGGCAGAGGGAAGGCAAATGTGTACATCATAAAAATAAACACTGGAGAAAGGGGAGAAATACAGGAAAGGAAACGTGAAAGGCAATCAAGGGACCAGGAAAGAAAATTAACTTGAACAATTGCAAAAGGGCTCACAAACAAAGGGGAAGGAGCTTATCAAATGAAACAGAAACATAATGGCAGATAGAAAATGGATTATAAAGAAATACATGAAACACAAAGGAGGAGATAATGTTGAATAATAACAATAGAAGATGGATGAGGAAAAGGGTGAAAAGCATGTAAGAGACAGACATACAGCAACATAAGAATGAAATGAGGGGAGACATGGGGAAAGGGTGGTAACAACTGAGAATTAAAATATACCTACAAATAGAAATGGGGATGACAGTAGCAAAGAAAAGTAATATAACCATAGAAGATAACGAGGATAAGAAAATCCAGTTACTGAATAAGACACTAAGAGGCAAAGAAAACAGACTGGGGATGAAATCAAGGGAGAAAGACACAAAACTAGAAACCAACAAGAGAAAGTGGATGGGGAGACAGAAACTCAAGTAGCATAACAAACTATTCAGGAAAGGGGGCTCTAGGACAATTAGACAGTGGGCAAAGTGGAAGAAAATAAACCAGTAATAAGAAGAGAAAAAGATGATAAACCACCACCCGGGGAACAGGGAAGGATCTACATCAATAGAAAGTGTTTTCACTTCCTTAACTGGCAGGTTGTGAGTAATGCTAGGGGAATAATCCTGAATGTATGTGCTGACATCCCCAGAAGTGGTAGAAAAAACTAGATGTGGGATAAATACTTGTTAAACATTACCAAAATCAAAAACAAAGCCAGAGCAACCAGTCAAACATGGCAGAGTAAAACCATAATAATTTAATAAAACACATAACAAAGATAACCACTTTCATGCTTACTACTAGGTGCTTCATCAGATCTCAAAATTAACAGTTAAACAGGTGCTTAAATACAAAGTTAGCTGACATCACCACCTCTACTATTGCATTTATAAAGTTCTAAGACCATAAAATTAAAATACTGTTCACTGCTGTTGTTAAGAACATGTTTACTTAAAACTAAAATGGAATGTCTTGAAACTAAATGGATAATTGAATTACAGGTCGATAATTGCATTGGATTAAATGTAATGGGTCCATTAAGACCTTTACATAGGTCACATGCTCTGGTTAGGTAACTTTGTATTTAAGTACCTGTCCAGTTGTTATTTTTTAGATCTAATGCAACCCGAGAAGTTACCACCACTCCCATATCTTGCACAGCTCACAACTCTACCAGAAGTTTTCGAGGGGTGAAGTTACTGGAGGATACAGGGTATGTATTGGAATCATGGTTGATGACACCCATCAGAAATGCACAAGCACACACACACACACACACACACACACACACACACACACACACACACACACACACACACACACATGGAGGAATGGTATAATGAGGCACATGATAAAACAAGAAACATCATAGATCATGTGTTTGGGCTGCTGAAGTCATGGTTTTGATACCTAGACATATCAGGGGGCTCTGTAGTAAAATGCTAATGCTTGTGGTGAAATTATCACAGTCTGTGATATCTTACACAGTATCATCCTGTGAAAACAGCTTCAGCAGGAACACCAAAGGGTAGGAACATGCATTCCAGCACCACTGCCAGGGTCACCACTGCATTCACATGAAGTTGAGGAGTCAAAGGGGAAACCCCCAGCTGCTGTGGGTGTAGGTAGACATAGGCATGCACAATATGCTCTTGCTCTGTTCAAGAAGTGCACATGCTGACCACCTAAGGTGTACTCCTTTCATCCTATGCACAATCATATAGTAAAATTGATGCCAGGCAATACTCACAACCTTTGATTACCTTTACTCCTTGCATCAGGCAAAGTTAGCCCTGAATGACAACAGTTTTAGCTACAGAATTGTCAAGGTAAGTGTGGAACCTGTAATAGGAAAATAAATGTAAAATAATATGAATGAATGGCAGATACCTGTATAACTGATACTTGTTTGTTTGTTTGTTTCTTTTGGCTTTTCCCCGTTAGGGGTCACCACAGCAGAACTCCGGTCCGCCAATAATTGGCAGTAGATTTTGACGTGCTGGCTTGCTGGGCCTAACGCACAACCTTCAAAGAAGGAATGTCCATTCACGCATGTCGCCACACAGAAGACGCTCTAACTGAGAATCGAACGGGCAACGTTTAACTGTGAGGTGACAATGCCACCGCAGCACCACCACTGCAGTAATGTATAACTTATACTTGTAAATATACTTAAATAGAATCTGTGTGAGTTGTCTATCAATGCCATCAATATCTGACATGACTGACATCTGTAATATACACTTATGCAGTTTACCAAGTAACCTGGCTGATGCAACTAAATTACCCGCAATAGAAAATGCAGTCCAAATAGTCTACTTGTCCCTCCATTCTTACAAGTGGAGCAATAAGCATAACTGCATATAGTCTCCTCACCTTCAAGTACCCTAGCTACACAATTACCTTTTATAGTGCAGATTGAGCCATCTGAGCACTTTGAAGATGCAAATGAGCTATGAACTCATTAGAATTCCTGAATGCCAAACATTTGACTTCATGCAGCATATGTAAACATAGTGCAGGCTCTACACCATTGTGAGATGCTAATGGCTTGCAACTGTGAATGATTATCCTGACTGAAGCAAAACACAGTAATTGACAGCCAGGCTTTCCTGAAGTGGATGTGTCACTGAGGATACACTTCGAAAGTGTGGGACTAACTGTAGGTGTAAGTGCAGCAAATCCATCTTCAGAACAAAGGTAAGCCAGGGTTCAAATCCAGGAGAATGTATATTTTACTAAGGATGTCACACTGCCACTGCTCCCAAAACCTTGTTATATAGGTAATAATTCATACCAAAACCAAACACCCTGAATGTAAATTTCTTTGGAATAATAGCACAGTTTCTTGCCTTTGATGAAAACTTTTACTCACTGCCAAGCATTTGCATCACAGCTTGAAAGAAAAATGAGAAGATATGCACAAGGGATTGCATGTCTGATAGTAAAGCATAGATAAGGGAAGAATTCCCAGAATACAAAGAGAAGACAGAACTGCAGTTCTGCAAACATATTCATAAATATTTTGTGATCTCTCATTCCACAGACCATGTTACCTACACATGTACAATAAAATGAGAATGTACAGCTGCATGGTCTATTTAATACTGGACATGAAATATAAATTGCTTGTATACACATTATTTAATTGCGATTGCAAAGTTGTGTTTGTTGCAAAGGTAGATAATCCACAAGAACTGTGTTGCATAAGCGCAGTAGTCTGATTGTTCAAATGCAGAGCTGTCTAATTCTTTAATTATTGTTTCCTATTTTTTCTTGTTTCATTTCTTTCTTTTTTTCTCTTTTACCATGTATGCAGTGTGTGTGGCATAGCACAAACACAGTTCACTGCTTAAGGAAAAAGTGAACATTTTAATTTCCATTGCCTTATAGACTGAAAACACACTTGATGGTATGATGTGTCAGTCAGCACCATGCATTGTAATGACTGTAACAACTTGACCTGTTCTGTGTTGCAGAAGTTGTAAACAAAGTGAGCCAAAAAAAGAAAGAACAAAGGTATATCAGAGTCGCACAGTTGATATTCTTAGTGAGGGAGTTCATAATGATTACTTACATAAGTAATATAGGTTTGCTATTTTTATTGCCTTTTCTATTTGTGCACTATCTACCTGAGTGTAAGCACTGTACCCTGCTTAAGGAAAATGGTGAAACATTTAATTTGGTGCACGTTCCTCAATGCAAACAGGCTCATCTGCAATGTGCACCCATCAGCACTCTGGACAGTACTGAGTAGAAAAAAATCACTTGCTGCTAACCTTTCCTTGTGGCACAGGCATAAGTGCATTCCATTCATGATGAGCACAGGTGAGCCAGGGTTCAACTCAAGAAAACTCTATACTTTAGTAAAGGTGTCACACTGCCATTGCTCACAAGACCTTAATTATAAAGGTAATACTACATACCAGTATCTATGAATAGTAGGTTGATTGACAGAAAGGTATCCTTACTGTGTGCATACACATAGTTTTGTAGGTAATAACATGACATATAAATCTTAGTTGATTAAGTGCGGAAATGGTTTAGCGTGACAATGATGATTATCTAATAAAACATGTAGTTGCATATCTCTGTTGGACACAACAGTATTCTGACAATCATCTACACCCCTCCCATAACCCAATTATAACTGTAAAACAGAATGTATCATGAGGTATGTATCAAAACTCAGAACTCTATTACTAAAGTTATGTAAGTCTATGCATTTCCAATATATTGTCAGATATTAATCCTGCATCACACCCGAGAATGCATAACTTATGACCATTTAATGTCGCACACATACAGGCCTAATTGAAGTATATCACCAGTCACTATTTTAGCTATATATCTTTAATGACCATGGTTGACACATACTTCTTCTGTGGCTATGAAGAATAGTCCCCTGTGTGAAAATTTGTGCATTCTCTTTTACATAGGTTTGAATCCCACCTTGTACAAATTACTTTTAACAGTGTGCAATTCCCAACAAAATATGTGCAAAGTCATCCCATTGACCCCTCCAAAGTCAAGGCTTAAAAGACAAGCCACTGAGCATTTCAGTGTTGACCACTGGATAATGTGTGACCAGGTATAGCATCACACATGTCAAAGATCATTACCAAGTCTCACATCATCACTGCTGTTTCATAAACTCCTTTCATATTTGTTTGGTAATGTTTTTCTTTCCTTACCATTGCCCAAATGCGGATGGCATGGTTGTGCATGTTTGTGCACTGGTTGTAAAACATGAGTTCACAGTTTGGCAGGATACCACACTTACTATTGTTGGAGGACTTCTGGAGACATGGCAGATGATGGGAATGATGGGAATTAGGGCTCAGAGGTAGCATGTGGAAGACTTCAAAATCTTTGTTGCAGTCCTTGTCAAGTGCTAAAGCCAGAGGCTGCTGCAAGTGGACTACACTGGATCTCAGTACAAGGCTATGGCTTGGAACAGCATAACCAAGGCTGTCTCTAGTTTGATTGGCATACCATGCACTGGAGGAGTAGTGTAAGCAACACTACAGTGACCTTAAAAGATGCAAGCAGGCAAAACTTGGCCAGTGGATAAATGAGTTTAGAACTATTAACACCTCCCAGTTGTGTAAGTACACAGATCAAACAACCTGAAATTATATTGAATGGTATAGATAGCCAAGATTGGTATGCATAATGCTTTCATATCTCTTCTCCTCTCATTCTCTAGTTTACAGCTATGGAAGAAATTTTGGTGAACAGGGAGGTATATGCTGAGAGACTGGAGAGGCAAAGGGTATGTCTGCACCACAAATGACCCTCATTGTAGTGACTATTGTGATTTCATAGATAAGAAGCAGCTTCAGCATGCATATCTTAACTGTAACAGCAAGCATACATGCTTTCTCTTCTAGCTGTTGGTGATTGTATTAGGCAAGTGTAGTTTTGTATTCAGATTATGTGAGTTCAATACCAGCAACTAACTTATAGATTCTCATTCAACAAGTAGTTTTACAGTTGAAATGCAGCAATATTGGCTTTAATGCCATGTTGTTACCTTACTCTGTAGTATCTTTGAAAGAATCTATGGAATATGTGCATATTTCAAGAATTACTTGTAGCAATTTACTATTGTTTTGGGGAGTGTGAAATCTCTATAGCTAGGATAATAATAAATGGCTATTTATTGTAATAAGGAATGTGGCATAGCATGGCTCTAATCATCTGTGTTTTTTTTGTCTCAACACACCCCTTTTCCCTCTCTCTTTTTTTATTTATTTTTTTGGGGGAGTACCTGGAATCAAACTGTGCTAATGTCATCCTTTTCTGCCAACAAAACAAATGCATCTCAGCACCAGGAGGTGGGCCAACCACTACGGCTCGGCCTGCCAACACTCCACTTTCTACCACACCAACACCTACCACCTCTGGGATGCTACATGGCAGTACTGCCTTCACAACCCCTGCCCTATGTAGTCCATCCTCATTAGGTAGCAGTGCCCTGGCTGATGGTGGTTCAGTTGATCCCCCAGAAGTACTAGTGAGGGCAGTGTTTATTTCACTTGCCAGGAGTCACCAGGGATGGTGCAAGATATAACAAAGAGTTACCACGGTGCCTGTATCAGCTGAGTGTAAAAGGTGCTCATAAAAGTAAAAAAAAAAGATTCCCACATCAAGCAGTCTCACAGGCAAATGAGGAACATGACGGTGATGACAGTTCTGAGTGTGAGGACTAGATTCTCACTCTTCTCATACTTGAAATGCACATGCCGCCAATGTAATCTACCTATCACCCAATCATGGTACCCCCAACCTTTTTATGTCCATCACCATCCTTGTGACTGTCTTGTATGTCTTGTTTGTCAGCACCTGCTTCCTCACCAACCCTAGCTGATCCTCACATTCATCTGTCCCTTCACCAACATTTCTCTCTTTTTTTAAGCCAAAAAAAAGATATGCACATGTCCCAAAAAGAAAAACAAATGGTCCCATACATAGCTCTCCACTTTGCCTGTGTGTCTTCTAGACACACTTGATTTAGTCTAACTGGCTGTACAATATCATTGCATTGTTGTCAACCATCTGTGTTGTGGTAACAGTCCAAATTCATCAAATTTTGTCTAGCTGTGTACATTACTGTGTTAAAGAAGTGAATATCTGTGTTTCTCTCCCAGTCCCCTACTGCAAATGCCTGTATTGGTTCATCTTTGTCCTTCCCATTGCTTGCCTCCCCATTTCATCACTTCCCCATCAACCCCATTTTCACACATTCAGTCTGGTAAACAAATAGAATCACACACAACACATGTGGCCAGAAGTGACCTGACCCATAGCAAAGCCTTTACTTTTGCCCTCTACATTTGTGTAGTGTTTGGCATTATGTACCAATGCCAAGTGAAGGTGAATAGTTATTCATGTCCCATTGCAAACCTGGTGAGTTTTTGCCATCAACCATACTAGTCCAATTATCTCTGTGCAATATTACTTAAACTCACTGTGCTAGAGGAACACAGAGCTAAAGCAGAGTAAAGGCACTACTTTTAAACAGTTCATTTGACAGCTCTTAAACTGCTGGATACAACAAAGTACAACTTCCTATGTGGAGTGTTGATATAATTCGCTTGGCTGGAAATTGTGATTGCCCATAACATCAAGGGCTCAATTCCAGATGCATCTCACATCATTTCTAAGTGTGATGTTATATGTCAATGATATGTTCAATCACCCACATCTTAGCATTTGCCACATTTATGAGGTTTCTTGCAGATATATTAAATACTGGCCAAAATGTGAATTGGAAGTGACATCCATCCCCACAGCTATGAGATATTTATCCAGCTTCGTTCTGCTTGTCATAAGCTGGTTGTCCTTCTCCTCACCCTTCTTTACCGCTGCATCAGTCACCTCATACTACAGATTATGGCAGGTTAATAAGGAGAACACAACAAAAACATGTCTATGAATGTTACATCACACCAAACATTGTTATGTGCATGTCCATCTCTCCTTGTATTCACCCCTCACTCCCACTGCGCTGTACATGGGTGTATCTATTGGACTGAGGGATGTAAAGGTCATCTCATGGTGTCTGCATACTGTCATGACTCTGCTGATGAGTAATGTCAACATGTTACCTTGATTCAATAGGTTTTCAGCACTCCTGTAGTTTGTAAGGTTTCAAAATCTGCTGTAGGATTCCCCTTATGTCATGTTTAGATGATGCTCAGCTGTATAAACTTACATTTGTATCGTGTCAAGGTTTATAACCCAGCAGTAGGGGGTGCTCTTAAGGACTGTTTTCAGAGGTCTCTTTCCTGTGTATCTGTTGCCTCTTCATCTGTCTACCCCTTCTCCGACACAACTATTATACACCTACCTATCAAGTAAACTGTAAGGTAGTCGACAGTTGATATAACTATCAAAAATCAAATCTCACCATTCAGATGTCTCACGTCTTTTTCAAGCAGAAGTATGTGGATGTATTAATTATTGTCACTCTATATCTGTTCAGTCCTTATCTCATGCAATTCATGCTACAGAGCAGGACATATTCTGATTGAGAAGACATGTCATACTAACACACCATTAGGATGTTTATGAATGTGCCAGGACAGCACCTCCTACATCCTCTAGAGTTCTGTTAACTGTCATCACCTCCTCTGTCTCATCAGAATACACAGCAGCATCATCATTAGTAGGATGATGGATGAAATATTCATTTAATATGATGTGGAAAATGTCCTTACTGTGAAGAAGCATACTGCACATACTTTTCAGGCTATCTGGCCTTACACTACTGAGACTTGCTAATCATTTCAAAAGATGTACCACCATTTGTAGCAAACAGTTTACACAATTAACTTGTGTTCTGCAGTGAGGTCTGCAAAACAGCTACTAGTTGTAGAAGTGTATTGAGGTAGGCATTACTGATAAAATTTGGAAAAGACACCTACTTTACTGTAGTCATTGATAGTTGCATTTGCAGTTCTTAACACATTTATATAGCTAATGATATCCTGACACCATTTGCAAAACAAAACAAAAAAACATCTGGATTATTTGAACTCTGGCTCACTTGTGCTATGACAAGGAGTGTACTGCTCTTACACCCTCTACCACAAAGAATGCTAGGCAGCACGTGTATTTTCAACTGTCAGTGCTGTCCAGACTGCTGATGGCTGCACATCACCACTGATCCTGTTTGTGTGAAGGAAGGTGTACTACATTAAAATTTTCACTGTTTTCACTAAGCAGAGAACCATGTCTGCTCGGTGTGCAAATCAGCTTTTGGCTGATGCACTTAGTGAAGAAGTGTTTAGCATGTCTAACACTTCTTATTGGGCTGTAATCCTCCAATACATAGAATTGCATTAATAAACATAAGATGATGGCAGTAACGTATGCTTGACTGAAGTCATACTTTCTGATATTCATGTATGCCTTGCAATAATGCACTTGCAAATGATGTCTCAGCACTTGAGCCATTGTGAAACAGACTCCAGATTTGCATAGCCTAACTGCATTGTTACATTTAGTATGGGTTTATAGTGACAGTGGACATTGGTCCTGCATGATAATATACCGTTGCTATTGTCAGTAATGTGTATTAATGTGGACATACCTTCATCTGAATATGAAGACACAACTCTATCATTGTACTGATGCACTTGCAAATGATGTCTCAGCACTTGAGCCATTGTGAAACAGACTCCAGAATTGCATAGCCTAACTGCATTGTTACATTTGGTATGGGTTTATAGTGACAGTGGACATTGGTCCTACATGATAATATACCATTGCTATTGTCAGTAATGTGTATTAATGTGGACATACCTTCATCTGAATATGAAGACACAACTCCATCATTGTACTACTGGAGTTCCCCAAGTGTGTGTGTGTGTGTGTGTGTGTGTGTGTGTGTGTGTGTGTGTGTGTGTGTGTGTGTGTTTCTCATCTACACATCTTGAAAAACAGGTACATGTTTGTCTCACTTCTGCAATATGCTTTTATGACACTTATTTGACCTATGCTGCCAGGATGTATTTATAAGTACTTTTGCAAATTGAACTCAAATAATCATTTCACAAATCCTGGATTCTCACCCAAGTCTCATAATAGTATATGTTGCCTGCAACACTATGATGACATCACCCTCTATAAAGTCCACTCTGAGACTGTTCAAGTCAAACTTCTGTGGTGGTGCTAGTGTTAAGTACTTTGTTCTTTAGCTTGTGTAACCAGATTGGTAGTGATTCTAATCTCATAAGAGTCAATCTGTGTATGTCTGTGTCTGAGTGGGTGCATCTGTAGTCAGATGAGCATAAGTCCAGGTCCTGCTGCCCTCACTAAAGTTACATTAAGGAGATACTTTTGCACTGGTACATGACTCCTCGGCAATTCGATACAGCCTTCCCAATATCTTCTCCACATGCAGTGATGATGTCATCATTTATAAAGTGTACTCTGATAGTGCAAAAGTCAAACTTCTTGTGTGGCTCAAGCATTTAGTACTGTATTCTCTAGAGTGTCTAGTTAAGCAGGTAGTGGTACTGCTCTGAGATTAGTACCACTACCTACTTAAGTATGTGAGTCCTCAGTTATGTCATATACTCCTCCCAACATCTTCTTCCCACCATACACTGATGATGTTATCCTCTGTAATGTACACTCTGACAGAGTGCAAGATAGACCTCAGCAGCTGTGCTAGTCTTATGTTGTACAGAATCCAGCTTGTATACCTAGATAGATGTTGTTCAAATATGTCCTCAGTCATCTGGTGTGCATGTGGGTTTGTGATGTATCACAGTAATTGTATGATGTTTTGAATCTGTTCTCATTTGACTCCCACACAGAAGAACCTTTTACATAGCCTCCTGAATCCAACATTTCCATTTCCCCTCTGTTAACATAACATCCTTTCTGTAGAACACAGAAGTTGTCATCCTCTCAAAGATGCATACACACATCATAAAGCCAAGCCCCTCCATGACCTCTACAAGCCATTTCCTGACCACTGGATCTGTGATTGCTAATTCACTCATGGGAGGTGTCCATGTCCCATATGGACAGAGGCAATGTCTAATAAAATCAAACACATACCACTACTATCTGCCCTCATCTAGAGATAGTGATTTTGGTTAAATGTGATAATGTCTAGGCTTGTATGGGCTCTTGGCCATTAGTCTAGTAATTTCTTATGACTCTGTGAATATTGCACATGTTGATGTTGTTGTCACCCACATGTGTTATGTTAAGCTGTGGATGTACTGTAGTCCTACCACAGTGTATACCAATCTGGCATTTCAGTTACTATATTGATGCCCACTGCTGCTATTTGGTTACATGTTCCTTCCATAACAGCTGTAGTAATATGTCTCCTGAGGACTGGGTTCATGGAGTGATGCTATGCACTGTATATTGTTGCCTTACTAAGGCACATGTTCTGTTAGTGGAGTATACCCACATTCTACACAGTTCCCATTTAGCCATCATAGTGACAGCTACAGTATAGCACATATGTGCATGTGTATACATAGCATCTGGAAATGATATTTGACATACAGCAATATTATGTCAGTGATTACGTGGACACATACTCCTGGGTTCATCATCATGTTGTAATGCTGTTATATACACAAGCACATGACATTTTTTAGATTCACTCTCAGTCTTGGTGAATTCATTGTATGCACTACTATTATGCTGCTGTTCGCAAGGATTACACAGGTGTTCCCCAGCAGCACTGTGTGACTGTCAGCATTTGTGTCATTAACTGTTCTGCATGAACCAGATCCACTTCAGTTGAAATGTATCCATATATAGTGTCAGAGGCCTCACCCACACATTTCAACTGATAAATATATAGTCATGTGAGAGTTGCACGTCTGTGTTAACTGTTCCACTGTGTCGCACATGATTCATACCCAAGGTTTTATTTGGAGGTGATGTACAGCTTGAAGTCCAGTTGTAACATAGGTACAGATATAGTGTGACTGCACTGCATCATGGACATGTTACTACATCACATCAGTAATACCACTTGATAGTTTGCATGAACACATATGGATTTATTTTAGGATTCATGGCAGTATTTTACTGTCAGTGTCAGGGGATAGTCATTGTGTGGCACATGTATTGAGGTTTGAAATGTACATGTGAGTGTGCTTCATGTATCATTTGGTATGTGTGCAATATTACAGTGACAGCTTCCTTGATCCTTGACATTTGACTTTCCACTGCTGTGCTTTCTGTGCACATGGGCATAGTTGATGCATTGCCATCAGTCTCACATACTGCAGTAGCGTTCATTATCATGGATCACTTCTTAATTCACACATCAGTTGCAGATGCTGCAGACAACATTCATTGCTATTACATGTGACAGATGCATGCAATACACCGTTGTGTGTAGGGAATCCATTCATGATAGTGTGGTGTTTGTATGTGCCGTTATCTGTATGGCTGATGACTATATCAGGTAAGGATGTTTTAGTCAAGTGTATCACATCTGGCACAGTGAGCTCCCACATCTAGTAAGTCATGCAGAACAATTGCCTGGGATGCATACCCTTTGGGATTTGACAGTACAGACTTCCCTTCAAGGTGCTCTACTAGATGTTTGTGTGATATGTCATTCTCTGTTGCACCCACTAAATACACAGCTCACTGACAATATTGATGGTGTGGATTTTACTCTTTGGGGGGATTGTGTGGCTTATGTGTCATGCACACCTCTTGACTCACCAGGATTGCCCCTGATTTCACCTGCAGGTGTAACACTGTCCCCTTTAACCTCTCCAAAAAGTGGGGATGGTGTGGTGAATTCCCTTTATAAGATACTGACAATCATTACAGTTATACACATCTGTTACTGCAGGGCATGTATAATAAGTTAGTCACATATTCTATCAACGCTGCAGGTTAATGGTCATAATATTTTAAAAGTATCCATACTTGTGCCTTTTTCTTTGTACATTTGTCCAGAAGTATGATGCTATGGGTCCCTGATTGGTTGAGAGCTGTGGTGACATGTCAGTCATATTCAATCCAGTCATTTTGCAGATCTTCAGAGTATGCACATATTCCCTACTGTATATACTGTCCTTGCTAAGTATCCTCTCCAGTGAGCGTACCAGTGATGTTTATATCACAACCATTTACCTCCACTGACAAGTAACCTTGTGTAAATGTCACATATATACTATAATGTGTGTTTATATCATAATATACTTGCTTGAGAGGTGTAAACAGCAGAACATTCTATGCAATCAACATTTGTGCATAATGTTATGCTACTGACTTGTTTTAGAAGTGTACCTACATTGACATATCCTATCTTGGGGACATTTCCATATTTACCATGTCCTCTTCCTCTTTATTCATGCCTATCATTCATGGCTGTGTATATTTTCATCAGCACACTTTCCCTGCCCAGATTACCTTTCCTTGTAGTTTCCCTTGCTGTTCACCCTCACCTCCATCATTACATTCTGCAAATTATTATTTTAGTGTACATTGCACTCAGTACACTTTTTTTGCTGTGTTGTTACTGCAGTTATTTCAGTATTTTCAGCCCTGATAGTCATTTTGGCTGTCCACGAAGTCTCATGCAACAGGAATGCCCATAGGCAAACTTGAATGCCTCTTCTTTCTGTGCTCACAAGGATTATTGGCCACAAAACCTTGCTTGTGTTCATGTAAGTGCAATGAGTAGCACGAATATGTGATTAGCGTTACTGCTCATTGTGCCAACATGTAAACTACATGTACACGTCTTGCAAAGCCTACACAGAGTTTATTGAATCCATAGGGAATATTTGTAGTTTGTAGTGTACCGTTTTAACTTATTGTTACATTTTATTATTCAAATCCTTTGCTTATTAAGCACTTTAATAAATCAAAGTTGACATTGAACTTTTCCAGATACAGTAGAATGAGGAATAGAGATGGTCCAAGTTTTAATTTTTGTTCTCAGACACATGACTTTCATCAAACACAGAGATTTTATATCTGCCTGTCAATCTAGATAGATAGATAGGCAGATAGATCAATAGAGATAGATACAGATATAGATATAGGTACAGATATAGATAAAGAGGTAGATATAGCTATAGATATTGATATAGATATAGATATAGATATATGTCTGTGTATGAATGTGTTTAAACAATAAGTAAAATAACCGGTCATCACCATCTTTCTATGTAATGTATTATTCATTTATAATAGAAATAAATAGAAATATTTAAATGTGGATGTATATTCATTGCATGTTTTTAATTTATGTACTAGGTAGGGTCTTTATATACAGTTTAATTGAAAATACTTTTACATTGTGAAATTATATCCTCAACCATATAAATTAATCACACTTCCTAGATTATGTTACTTCCAATGATGCATGCTTTAACTAGTACAGACACACACACACACACACACACACACACACACATGCACATACAAAACAATTTCTTTTTAAAAATTATTAGACAGAATATTTTTGACTAATATCCAAGGATCACTGAAAATGATTTGCCTTTATTGTCCTAAATTTGATTTTATCTACTGGGTAAATGTACTAAAACAGTCTGTAATAATGCAGTGACTGCTTCAATAAGTAAATAAATAATTAAATTAATTAATTAATAGAAATAAATAGAAATATTTAAATGTGAATGTATATTCATTGCATGTTTTTAATTTATGTACTAGGTAGGGTCTTTATATACAGTTTAATTGCAAATAATTTTACATTGTAAAATGATATCCTCAAGCAGGGAACAAACAAAATAGTAAACTAGCAGTGCGATATTTTGCAGTTATAGGTCATAAGCTCATAAGTAAGGACTGGTCTAGCTGCCCTTGCTGGCCATTTTAAGCCTAGCCAAATTTCTCTTTTTGTGTTCAAAATAAGCTATCACATTTGGTTATAGACTGGCGTTACCCTTCTTATGGCTGATAATAATATCTTATGCTAATGAATATATCTGGGATACAGCAGAAGATAATTAGTGGGGATCCATGCATGGGGTAAAGCACTTAAAAGCTGCCTCTGTCAATTAGTAGCACAGGGGGAGTCTTGTGATAAATTTTCTGTTTCCCATCCATACATCTAAGCTGCTTTTGAAAATGGACAGTGATGAACTTTGTTTTATGTGGCTGGAGAGTCTGCTCCATAACAGCAGTATCCTCTGTGAGATATACTTGTCTCTCCAAACTGTTCTGATGATGCTGTAGATGAGTATTTCTGTTGCCATTTGACTAGCTGATGTGCAGTAAATCCATCAGTAATGGGTCCAAGGATGCCTTGTATGCCAGACACAGGTCACCTCTTAGCAGTCTGTAGGATACTGAGGATAGTGGCAGAGCTTTGAGTCAGTACATGTAGGACATGTTGTTTAGGCCTTGTATCCCTTTAGTAAGACATCTCTCTAAGGATTCCAGTTGTTGCATGTGTCTAGAAAAACACATGCCAAAGGGGGCATTATATTACATGATTGGCCTAATGACAACTGAGAAAAGGGGGACAATAGCATCCCTAGATCTAGACACAATCCCTTTCTTTATATGCAGTACAATACAGAAGGAATTTTGCTAGGGTAGATTACGTACCAAAGGACATGATTATCCATTTTTGGCATTTAGTTTCAGTCCATGATTTTGTCACCATTGTTTCCACTTGGAACAAACCTTCCTGCAGGATGGTTATGTCAAATGGGGATTCAATGACCACTCCTAGCTTGTTATTCATTTGCAAATTTAGTCAGCCAGAGCCCTTTAGTATTGACCTTTACTTTAGAAAAGTAAATGTCAAATGGAAGAGGTCCTAGCACAGAACTCTGGGGAACTCCACTGGTGAGTGGTCTCTTTGAGGAAGCAATTTCCACCTATTTTGGTTATCTGCATCCTATCTTTGATCCAGTTGGCAATCCAGTTCGTTGCATATGAGTTCATTCCTGGGTCATTTAGCTTTTCTACATCGGCTGAGTGAGGAATAGTGTGGGTTGCAAACTGGCTCACAGATAGAACTCAGACGGTCAAAATAGGAGACTCTACCTCCTCCAGCAGACCCTTAACCAGTGATATTCCACAGGGATCAGTTCTATTACCCCTACTCTGTTTGGAATCTACCTCTCCAAAGTACAAGCTAAAACTAAAGGACTATGGCTGACAAAGTTTGCTGATGACTGCAAATTGGGAGCGATCATTGAAATTCCTATGTCAACATCCTGCTATAAGGTTTTGCGCAAACTAATGACTGATGCCAAAATCATGGTCTTAAACTTAATGCAAAAAATGCATTGTCATCAACTTCAGCAAGGGTGATGTTCCTACAAACTAACACATCAATAGCAATATCCTAAGCAGACAGTCAGTGTTGAGAGATCTGGGCACACAGGTCGACAGCAACCTTAACTTTGATCACCATGTCTGCACAGTGGTAAGAAGAGCATTTTATATTGCTCATCTCATAAGTAAGGGCATTGCCTCAAGAAAGAAAGAGGTTATAACCCTCCTGTACTCTTCCCTCATCAGGCCAAAAATAGAGTACACTCCTCCCTATGGTATGTTCCTTTCCAAACACTTGTAACAATTGAAGAGACCACAAAGGTTCCTTACAATGAAAATTCAGGGTCTTCAAGAGCTGCCTTATGCAGACAGACTTAAATCATTGTCACTTTACTCTGTGTCATACAGACTGCTCAAAAGCAACCTGTGCCTTTCATATAGAGCAATCTTTGACCCAGCTTTAATGGAGGTGGTGAATATTCACAAGTCAAATGGCACATGGGTCACTGGCTCAAAGAACCTTAACCTGGTATGTGACATCAACAGAACTTGCTGGAGAGACAGATTTGTCTCACAGAGGTCGCCCCACCTTTGGAACATACTTTCTCTTCATGTTAAACAAAGCCCTCGTTGGCCCTATTTAAGTGCAATTTGGATGGTTGGATGGGTAACTGGAAATTCATCCCTGGGGTTCCATCTTTGTCCCTCTTGGACAGGTGTAATAGGTACTGATTTTAGGGTCTGCTTGACTCAGACACCCTTGGGAATATGGGTTGAATTTGGGTAGGTTTTTAAGGGCCCTGGTGCTGTTAACTTAGTAAACTTCTATGACCCTATGATCCTATGTAAAACTTTGGCCAGGTCAAGGTACACACTTTGTACCATTTTGCATTTCTTCGTTGCTTTTGTGACCTTTTAAAAAAAATCAGCCAGATTGAGTAAGCATAACCTGCTCTTGACAAATGCAAAATGAGAGGGGCCCAGTATTTGGAGATTCCATATTTCCTGATTGACTAATTTCATGATAAGTCTTTCCATGGCTTTGCATATGAGGATGGTCAGACTTATGAGTTTGTATTTGCCTCTGTCTGTGGAAGGTCCTCTCTTGAACCTGAGAATGACTATAGCTGTTCTCCATTCGCTTGGTATAAATCTTGTATGAAGGCTGAGACAGAACACTTTCCTTAGAAGTATGGCTCACTCATGTTTCATGCTATTTAGGATGCTTCCTGGGATATTGTCAGGACCCATCAATGCAGTATTTTTAGCTTTGATAGTTCCTTTAGGACTTGGTCTTGTGTGATAGCTGGAGGCCATCCAGTTTCAGGTATATCTTTTGCGACAGACAGAGGTGGGAGAGGGATAAAGTAAGAGCTACATTTATTGGCCAGAAGGTTCACTATATCTTCAGCCTCAGAGTAGATAACATAATTCACAATCAGCTCAGCAGATTGCTGCATTGTGCTTTTGAGATTATGAACACAACTAATAAAGGCCTTGTGATTGTCTTTGACTTAGGTAGCTATTTCAGCCTCAAACATTGGTTTGGTGGACTTTATTAGGATCCTGAATTGCTTGTTTATTTCAGTGGCAAGGTCTCTAACATTCTGGCAATTACACTTCTTACTTTTGGTCAAATCCCATTTCCTTTTATACAAAGCTTGTTTATATTATGCTTCCACTATGTGGGTTTGTTTCTGGGTTTTGCCCTGCAGTTGTTTTTTCTTCATTGCTATGCAACCTTGGACTTAGTAATATAAGGAAGGACTTCACTGGTTGAAGGTTTAACCAGTTTCCATCCAATTAAACACTCTTTGATTTGTTGATCAGTTAGAAGTAGATGAGGCTTCAGGCTGTGAAGCCCTGTGATTCACAAATTGAGTTTGCAGGAGTTTCATTGTTATTAATAGCAGAATGCGCAGTAAGTGAGTTACTAATTGCACAGTACATTCCTTCACGTGGTAAGATACTACCTCTAAAGTCCTTCCCATGCTATGGTACCACCGCTTCTTTTATCCATGACTGAGTGATTAAGCTTTATGTTTTCATAAGGGATTTGACATAAATGTGCAAGTGTACAGTCAAAAAAACACGTCGCGTGGAAGTCTGTATACATCTGCGTGGCCATGCACACATGCATCTTAGAAGGAAAAGTTGTTGTTGTTGTGCCTTTCGGCTTATCCCGGTTAGGGGACGCCACAGCGGAACTCCAGTCCGCTAATGTTTGGTAGTGGATTTTTACGTGCTGAGTTACCAGCCTGATGCACAACCTTCAACGAAGGTACACCCATTCACGCATGCCTCCACACAGAAGCTGCTCTAGCTGAGAATCGAACGCGACAACGTCTTGCTGTACCAGCCAATTTTTCAGATCAAACACCACTTCTGGGGATAATGAAAATGAAAAGATATGAAGATGAGCCACGATATCTGTCCACAAAGAATTGTGTGGATGGCACCTCCTGAATAAGTTAGTGCCATTAACTTTTGTCAGACAGTATATGTGATACTTGCCTACCTATTCTGTGCTGCTTGGAGTAGAACTCCAACCTTACAGGCTGGGTTGCTAACAGACTTCAGATATTAATGACAGTAGTGGTGTTAATAATAATACAAATTGTTGCGTGCTGTGAGTCTTAAGAAATAAAATTAAAACTTTATAAAACAAAATCTAACTTAGAAGTTAATAAAGTTCAGTGATCACTTAACACAATATTTTACTCAACAAGACATGGTTTGATGCTATTTATAGGAAAATCCACTTACAAAACCGGTTTAGAGATGTTCTGAACTTTTTCTCAAAAAAAGACTAAATGCTCAGTCCAAAAAGACAAGAGTGATCATGTTTTCCAAAGAAATTATGATTATTGCAGAATAAATACTGTTAAGTGATGTATTTTAAAGCAAAAAAAAGGAGATATTTGTTGATTAAAGTTTAAAGAAAGGGCAAAGGAAAAAGTCGTCTGAACCATAACAGCACAGAAATGATACATTATAATTGTAACATTAAAAACACAATACTAATGTCTTTTGGCTTTTCCCGATTAGGGGTCTCCACAGCAGAACTCCGGTCCACTAATGATTGGCAGTGGATTTTATACGGTGCCAAGTTGCCAGCCCGACGCCCAACCTTCAAAGAATTCACCATTCACACATGCACCTATCTGCATGTCTTTAAATGTCACTCGACCATGGGGAGGGCAAGCAGACTCCACACAGAAGGTGCTCCAGCTGAGAATAGAATGAGAGAACCTCTTGCTGTGAGGTGACAACGCTAACCGCTTCACCACTGTGGCTACTAAAAACACAATCAACATTCTCAACATTCTACTAGGAATGCAGTACTGGAGGCAGCTGATAAGAAAAAAATATGAGGCTATGCTACTGTTGAAGAAGATGTTGATATAACACCCATAGTAGCGCTGTCAGGAAGTGATTCAAATGCATCTAGGCCTCCAACCAGTATAACTCTAGCAATATATAATTAAAAAAAAAAAAAAAAACCCAAGAAAGTAGTGCTCTTAAAATGTCATTGATGTGCTCATTCACAATAATTTACAAAACTCATGAAACCCAAACAGTGTTCCAAAGCAACAAGCCTTTATTCGGCACAGACAGGTGATCCTCAGTAACAAAAAATCAGAAATATTTTAACAATGTTAAACATACCAGCTTTTATATACTTAAAAGTAGGTGTGAAAAATGTATGTATTGTTTAATTTTAAACCAGCCTATTCAAGGCAAACAATATAAAACGGGCCATAAAAATGCACTTTAGAATAAATACCCATTTGGCTTTTCCCGGTTAGGGGTTGCCACAGCGGAACTCCAGTCAGCTAATGATTGGCAGTAGATTTTTATGTGCCGAGTTGCTGGCCCTGATGCACAACCTTCAACGAAGGTACGCCGATTCATGCATGTCTCCCCACTGAAGACGCTCTAGCTGAGAATCGAACAAGACAACATGTTACTGTGAGGCGACAATGCTACTGCAGCACCACCACCACACTACTACTGATTAAATCAAACTAAATCCTAGTTAAGGAAAACACTACCTATCTATTTGCAGCCCACATTCCAAAATAAGATATTATGAAAAGCATTCTTGTTTTTTCTTTTTTTTTTTTCTTGATTTTAGCTCTTGTCACAGACCTGATGAAGGCTTTATTGCATTAAGTAGCCAAAAGCGATTTTAGTTAAAAGACTTTTCATTTTATGCTTTTCTTGATGAAGTGTTGTAATGCACAAAATGAAAGTGCTTATATTCTAATTTTTATCTAATTTTTCATTAAAGTTTGGATTATCTTTTATTGAAGTTCACAGTAGTATATTTTATTTTTAATTGTGAACAGATTTACTGAACCGTAACACACCTCCACGGACTGCTAAAACACTCTTCCAAAAGAGACATAGTAAAACATTAACGAATGTTGTAAGTTAACAACAAAAGTTAAAAAACCTCAGATCGTGAGGTAAGCATTTAGCCAAAAGCGCTTGTCATTGTTGAACTAAGGGCATTGTTATCCTTTTTTGTTTTTAACTTGCAACATTAACTAAAATTTTATTCTGTCTCTTTTGGAAGAGTTTTTTAGCAGTCTGTGGAGGCGTGTTACATTTTTTTTACAGACTTTTCACTTCTTAGTAACTACCTTTGGCAATCAAAGAAACATTCTTTTTGTTTAGATTTACTAAACTGGTCTGATTGCCAGAGTTTCTGTTTCTTTAGAAAGGGGTAGTCTAGCAGACATTTTCCTGAGTAGCTGTTCAGAGTAACAAATGTTAA